>NW_017728907.1:62078768-62109712 GCF_001723895.1 Crocodylus porosus
GTGTCCCCCTTCCAGGAGGGGGGGGGTGCAATGGTGGCCAGCCACACTCCTGCACCCCATGGAAAAGCTACCTGTAGCTCTGTCCCACTCCACTGCCCACCCTGGGACCCCCATGCACCACCCTAACTAGGCCATGCCCGCTGCTCCACTCTCTCCCTCACTACTGGGGGTGCGCTCTATCTGCCCCGCACACACACCTCTGCCACGCCCCCCGCATAGACTTACCTGCAGGGAACTGCCTGGTTCTTTCATGGGCACACAAGTGCACAGGACACCCCCTGCCTCCAGCAGCTCCTTGCAGGCTGGACTGCTGCCAGCCTGCAAGGGGAAACCTGGATCTCTGCATGATGCTGCAAATCTGGGACAAACGCTGTCTGGGAGTCATGCAGCCCAGGACCGGGACTTGATGATCCTTTTCCAGGACTGTTCCCCCCCAGCCCATTAGGGACAGGTGGTCATCCTATCCCTAATTTACCAGTGTGGCCACAAGCCTTTCAGCTCCAGAAAAGGTAAATGGGGACTAGGCTTGTAACACACAGCTGTTTCCTTTTCGGTGTAAAATGAGCTAATGGTCAGCCATGCAACCCTTAGAGGATTTCATCACCCACCCCCCCCTCAAAGGAAGGAAAAAAAAAAAAACAAAAAACCAAACCTCTTGACACAGGAGGGCACAGGAGTCATTGAGGTAAGAAGCTTTCTTTGGCTCTGGTTCCTGTAGGTATTCCTGCTTAGCAAAAGCTTAATTGCCAGCCCTGCTGGGCCAGATTTTATTTATTTCTAATATACAAACAGCCAAGGTGCCCATATCTGTCTCCATTGATACTGTAGGCATCCAAGACCAAAAAATCTAGACCCTCAGCCTGCCTGCTCAGATGCCACTTTGCTCTAGGGACAGCCCAGTTTGTCAGTAAAGCTACTTGGGTACCAGATGGCAGTTCAGGCTCTGCCCTCAAGCAGCTCACCCTGAGCAGCTCACCACAGCCAACTAGAGCTGCAAAAGGGACGTGTGAGGACTACATGCCTGTGTGGGTAGTGCCCTCGGGTGGAGACTTGTATTCTGGCAGCAGCAGTATGGTTTTCTGCCAGCCTGGCTGAACCACCCCCTCAAACTGCAGAAGCCCTCTCTGTTGGCACAGCTGCATCCAACCCAGAGTAGCCCATCCCTTCCTACACCCTGAACTAACCTCGCTCTGCCAGCAAATCTTTGTAGTGTTGACCAGACTTTAGAGCCCTCCGTGCCCCCCCTCCAGTGCATAGGGCAAGGTAGATGCCCCCAGACAGGAGCCACAGAAGCCAGTCTGCTACCCAGGTTACTGCCAAAGGGCCCAGGCACACAACAGCACCACAAGGGAGTGGGGCTTTACCGCCCATCAGCTATGCCAGGGATGCCCAGGCACCTGGTCTTAGCCAACAGCAAATGAAAGCTAACTTGCTAACTAAGCTCAGCCCTCAGTGTGCCCGTGTGCTAAGGTGGCAAGAGAAATGCTGAGTGGATTAACGTTTTCACAGTTACGCGCGTGCAGTGCAAATAGGGCCGCAGCTGGAGCACTGTGCCTCGTTTCGGGCACTGCACGTGAAGACGGATGCGGAGAATCTGGAGAGGGTCCAGGGGAGAGCCACTTGCATGATTAGTGGCCTCCATACAAAACCCTGTGAGGGGAGGTTAAGAGATCTGGAGCTCTTTAGCCTTCACAAGAGACATCTGAGGGGAGACCTTGTAGCCGTCTCTAAGTTTATCAAGGTGGGGACAACAGAGAGATAGAGACACGCTATGTACCATTATTCCTAGGAGTAACTAGGAATAATGGGTACAAACTAGTGGAAAGTAGATTCAGGTTAGACATTAGGAAGAAATTGTTCACAGCAAAGGTAGCCAGAATCTGGAAGGGGCTGCCAAGAGAGGTTGTACTGTTACCTAACTTGGAGGTCTTCAAGAGGAAGCTGGATAGGCACCTGGCTGGGGTCGTCTGACCTCAGTCCTTTTCCCGCCTGGGGCAGGGGGTCAGACACAATGATCCTTCAGGGTCCCTTCTGGCTCTACTATCTATGCATTAATCTATTTTCTGTCCAGGTCGTTGAATTTGGCCAGCTTTATCTCTTGTCATTTGGAAAGCAGTGTGCAAGGAAACAGATGACTAGCTGTGCTACATGGTTGGTTGCAGTATTGACTCTATTTATCATCTTTAAGTTTGAAAGGTGTTCTGTAACAGGCTGTTATGCAAAAAGTAAGGTGGCCAAGCATAGGAACTAGCCTAATAGCCGAGTGAAGCTGCAGAACGTAACTGCTCTCAGAAGGACGGTGGTGATGGCTACGTTGTTCATGTTCCTCTGGGGACAAGACATTAAAATGGGAATGTGAGCAGCAATGGCACAGAACTGTGTGGGTCATGCTAACGTTCTCCAGAAATGTCACATGATTGCTGATAGGTTAAAGAGGTCCTGAATGTAAACCCCACTGCTCAAAGTATTAGTGCTTGAGTTAACGGATCAAATGAGTTAAGTTGATTAGTTTACTTGGTGTTTTCTATGGTCCATAGATTGCATAGCATGGGTCAGCATCTGTCTCATCAGCCACACGCCTCATGCTGCAGTTCAGATGGCTGAACTAAGAAAATGAAGATTGTGGGTGAGAGGAAAAAAACACCAGTGTTTCAGGGAAAAACAGTATTTATTTAAAGCCAGTACAAAAATACATAGGCACATAAGATTCCTTCTGCTATCATTCATGAAGTAATATATATATATAAAGCCTGCAGTACATTCAAATCAAAAGCATCCTTTGAACACTAAACGGTCTTTTTGTAAATAGACTCTTTATAGAAAAACATATTTAGAGTAAGATTAATAGTATAGAAAATATTCTATTGTATGAATTTTGTTCACCTTCCCAGTGTATACAATATCATCTGGATCTTGGAACTAAAATGTGCACGTTTACAAACAATGTAAGCTTTAAAAATATTTTACAGGACAATAAATCTAACCAGTAGATTAAAAAAAAAAAAGGTAGAAGTTCTCTCAGTAACGAACACCTGACCGAAATGCTTCAGACCAGCATGATGATAAGCAAAAATAAAAGCTATATGAAAATATTCCAGTTTAAGCTACTGGTAAGAATTAGAAGGCTTGGCTAAAGACTTCCATGATTTGGTCAAACACCACATTAAGTTAATCTAACTAAACCACTTGAAGCAAAATTCTGTGCTGCTCCTCTAAGGTAAAGCACAGAAGGAAGAGATGCAATGGCAACTTTAACCCTTCTCTGCATCTTCCCTTTTCCTGGCCCTGAGCTTCTGGTATAATTTGGAAAGCTCTGGGCCTTTGTCCAAGTTGTACCCCCGCCTCCCCCAAGTCTCTGCAGACCATTTCAACTCATGAAATTGCCATAAAGGGGTGGTGCTGTAGTCCTACCTTAACACCTACCCCCAAGCCAAGACTTGCAAGAGGATATCTAAAGGCAAACTCATGGCTCTCTTCCTTGGTGCCTGCACTAGGGGAATAAAAACCACCACAACTGGGAGAGGGACTTTTAAGGTCCATTTACACAGCTCTGATCTTTAACCTAGCATAAAGGGTCTAGAGAGAGGTTTTGTGCCATGATCTTGCTAAATTAAAAAAAAGGGCTTTAGAACAAGTATTTTGATTTGCATGATCAACTAAATCAAAGCATTAATCTTGGAATAAGTTTTCAGTGTAAGTTAAAAACACTTCCATGATGACCCATTTACAATGACCAGTTTCTTGGTTTTTCTCCCTCACAAAGAAAAGCAAAGATTTAACAGGAGAAATTTCATTTGCTGAATTTAAAATCAGCATGTGGAAAAGGCAAACAATTTAAAGTTAAGTGCATGATTCAACAGCTGTCTATAAGCAAGACTACTGAAAAAGCAGACAAAGAGAAAGTGTCATACAGTCTTTTTCCTACTGTGTACAGTTCACACCCTTGTTCTGAAATATTAGCTTTCTCCAACTTTGATACAAGAGCTGCAATAAATCTACCCAAAATCCCAGATCTCTCAAATTAACACCTAGGTGTAATGAGGGGAAAATTAGGTTACATAGGTCAAAACCAAACGTAGTTCAAGTGACTTCCATGTTGCGGAAGAAAGACTGTCATGATAAAGTTTTGCAGTTTTTACACTGGAATTTCTTAGTACACAATAAAATGGAAAACTATGCATCTGGTAAATCCTTCTGTTCTAGCTTCTTCCTAAGCTTATCTTATTTAAAAGAATACTCATCACAAACTTAAGGATTATTTACTTTCCCCCCATAATTAATTCCTCCTCTTCCACCTCCCTGACCGAGGGATTTAAAAAAAAAATTACAAGCAGCTTCACTGAACTCGTCCATCCCCAGGACTGGCTCTTCTTTAGGAGACTCATAAGGTCATGCCATCACAGTACAGTAGGAACTAACTGCATGATTTCAGGAAGCCTTTGACAAGTCAGGGTATCATTTGCACTGAATGCAGACTTCCACTTCCTTTAATATATAAACAGCGTATGTTTAGCTCATTTAAAAATACCCACGTAAGCAGGCTGTTTAAAGAGTCTGAAATGGAGGACTAGCCAACAATGCAGGCTGCCAAGGAAACACAGTAGATAAACACTGTATGGTTTTAGCCATATGTTGATTAAATGTTTTTGCACAAAAATCTACAGGAATTCTTACATCTGAGAGGTTACACATGAATATTCTGACAGGTGCAGCATTTCTTACAACCTCAGTTGGGTTTTCTACCAAATATCCTTTCAGAGGCAACTAGAAAAAAGTGCCTATGAAAGTCTCTTCTAAAAAAACAAAGGATAGAAGTAAAAATAAAGGGAAAGGGAAGTAGTATATAAATTTCACTGAAGATATTCACAGGGAGAGATTTAGAAAATAATACTGCAAAAATAAAAGTCAGTACTTAACTTTTGGAAAACTGCACTCAACAATAAGCCAGATACAGAATAAAATCTGCACAGGGCTACAACATTAGAACTATATCAGTACATATTAAATGTCCTTTTTTAGGGGAAAAAACAGACATTGCCTAGAAGAACAGAGGTAATGAGTTAAATATTCACTCTAGGCAACACTTTACAGACCTTTCACTAACTTTTAACATGCATAAAGTGTTAAGTGCTTTAACTGTTCAATATGCTGAACTAGAAAGTTAACTTATTTGTCTTTGTATCAGGATGAGAGAGCACTCAAAAACATTACTTTTAGAAAGAAGGCTTAGGCAAACTTTCACATGATTTTTTAAAGTAAAAGCTCAGCCGGATCTGCAAAATCTCAGAGATACCAGCAGGTTTATTTCAGGTGCTAGCGGGAACCGCTTTTGTGATTCACATGCCTAAAGGATGAGCCATTTCTTTAATTAAATGATCCCACTGCAGCACCAACCTCAAAATAATTCTAGGACTAGATCTACACTGCAGCCCAGTGTGGTCTAGACACCTGATCCACCTTCTTACAAGCTACCTCAGGTACCACAAGTTATCAAGCCACAGGTGCACAGAGCTAGCTCCGTGTGGGCTAGCTTACCCTGCTGAGCGGCAACCTGCCGTGCTGCTCAGACTAAGACTGAAAGGTCAAGTAGTTGACTCAAACTGATTTTCAGAGAGGCCCTTGCCAGTTCACCAAAGTATCCCATCAATCCGAAAGTACTGCGTCTCTAGTATTGTTGAATCTCTCCTCGAGATTGCTTACCCTACCTCAATTTTGCAAGCATTAACGTGTTTGAGACCAGCATAGAATCTGAGCAGGGTGGAGAGAGGCTTCAAAAAAATTTAAAATTAAAAGCATCTATTACAAAACCCCCACAAACTAATGGTCAAAACATGGTTGAATGGTCAAAACCTAAACATTGGCATGTATTGCAGAACGGCTTCCTTTATTAAAAGATCAGCAGGCTCCAGCCTTTAATATGCAAGTCATTCTTTTCTCTACCAAAAGAAAAATTATATTTCAGTCCCTCTGCACTTCTAGCTCACGAAATTCCCCCAACTTTGGAAAGCTTAACATTGACAAGAAGACCAAGCTCTCCAACACATGAATAGTCTTTTCATGACTTTTGCAGGGACTACAGAGGGTTTATGGTTAGTGAAAGCTTATAAAGCTAAATGATTACTCTGTTCTTTTCTAAGACTGAGGTGAATACAGCACCAGAATCTGTGACCAAGAGGAAAGGCTATGAAAGCTTTACACAGTCTTTATACCCTCCTGATCCCAGCTGCTTCAAGGAATGGACACACTCCTCCCCTCCAAAGAAGTCAGGCAGACAAAATTTCAAAGAATAATTCTTTGGAGGCAGTTCATACCAATTCCTGCCTATTGTACCTCTGTGTTTGAGGGGCTCCTAAAAAGAAAGCTTTGTGGCTGTCCTTCCCAATGCCTGCACTGATGAGTCCCCCTCTGACTCAACCTAGGACTTTGCAAGCTGCTTTATATCACTGTCCCTTTTACACCGCGTAAAGGGGATAGAGTAATTTTTACTGGTGTCCCTGCGCAGAGCTTATTCAACACTGTTTAAGATTGCCTGCTGATCTGCTTAGTTGCATCACAATACAGATGCAAACTAAACTGTAACTGAATGAGTAGGACAAGTCTTCCCACAAGACAATACTATACTCAATAACATCCAGAGTACTTTTCACACAACCCTCTTTAGTCAGAACTCCTACATCATCACTGCTTTACTACCAGGTTTCAGAATAATTAAAAACATGTTTTTCTCATAGCCTAAATTAATCTGATGTGTATTTAATGTACTATCAATTATAAATCTTTTAAACAGATTTGTAAAAGGCTGCAGTCTTTAGATTGTCATGGAATAATGTTGGTACTTTGCATTTGCAAAGATACCTACATTGACAAATTTTTACTACCGCCAGTAATCATCACTGAATCAAAGCCAAGGGTTATTTTATAAGTAATTCCCTGGTTATACTGAGCTTTTTCCTTTAATGTCCATCTTGATGCTAGCTTCAGACTGCTTATTCAGCTGTTCTTCTGTAAAAGTGATGTAGGAATACACCAAGCTTCCAGCAATACTGCAAAACATTTTGAAATAAAAGAATGAAAGAAATTGCATTAACATTAGAACTGCAAGTAAGTTATTACGTATGTACTCTACACACTCCAAAAATACTATGTTTGTACCCTCTGCAATTTGCAAATAGAAGATTCCAGTGAAGACGCTGGTCCAAATTTTTTGACCCATACCATACACCAATATAAGCATGGACCTCGTTACACAGACATTCAAAATATTAGACCTGACACTGCAGGCAGCCTGACATCCACAAAACCAAGAGCTTTGAAAACACCCTTTGTCATGTTTTACAGAAAGCTGCAAAGGGAAAAAAAAAAGACACGAAGGTGGTACAATGCAAGAAGGCTGATGAAGAGTGGTGAAGTGCCAACCATAAGCTTGCTTTACTTAGCTAATCTCTGCCTCCCGCCTGCCTACTCCCCACCCCCATATACACACACTTTGAATTCCACCCTACCTTTTCCCATACACGGTGTATTCTGTTCACTTGGATTTATACCCTCAGTGCTTAATAGCCAGAAATACTAGTTTGGTTGGTACATCTTCTCCATCATTGGTTGGTACATCTCCTCCATCATTGGTATCGTAGCCAAACGTCACCAGTTTGGCTACGACAGGGAAAAATGGCAGAGGCTGTTCTTTGTATAGCTAATAAGTGAAAAGGGTGGCATTCATCTTCTAAGGCCATATTGACCTAGGTCAAGATCATGAAACAACATTATAACCAAGTCCATTGGAAAGCTTAAGCAACATCACTCTCTTTTGCTACCTTTCAGATTCAGATGTGTAATTTAGCAGATAGTAAGAACAGCCCACAATTACAGGCATATTTTAGCAACACATTCCCTTCACTCTGAAGTACTGCTAAGGCCATTAGCAGGCCTGATATAATTAGAGCTGTAAATATTCAGCCAGAACAGGAACTATAAAAAAAAAAAGGCAATGGATTCATTTTAGTTCAGTGAAATGTAGGTCAAGACTGTACCAACACCTTCCAGCTTATGCGCACTGAATACCAAACAAACTCCTGAATTCCCAGCGCTACTGCCTGGGACCAATAATGCATTTGCATTGTGTACTGATGCTTTTAAAGGAAAAAAGCCAGAGGGGGCAGTTAATTTTTAAAAGCCATTCAGGAGAGGGTAAAAATTCACGTATATGTTCTGTTTACAACTCTCTGTAGTTATAAGTCAAGAATTGGGTTTTTTTGGTCCTCCCCTTGCTCCCTCAAATTTTAAAAAGTTATTTTTCCTTCTATGGTTTCACCATGAGCCCTAAAAGCAATGTCAAAGGATCTGTCAATTGAATAAGTCCAATATTCTGTCCTCAGAAAGTAGTTGGTGCAAGATGCTTCAGAGAAACCCCTATAAATTCTCTCATGTTTGCAATACATTCAAGAGACAAAACTTATTCTTTCCTCAGCTTATGCTTATGTTCTGAACACGATGGGTAATCATCATTTACTTTAACCTTGACGCTCAACAGCACATTGAATGTATCTACTTCTCCTAAGACTCCTGACCGTCACGCACAACAGAATCTGGGCACCCTCCGTATGAACTCAATAGCAACACTCAATTCCACAGAAAATCCCTGGCCTTTTTCCCTTTCAAGGGCAAAAGGTACTTCGCGACATGTGTAGTGCCATTTCATTTTAATTGCCAAAAAATGGGAAAATTGGGGGCTTTTTAATCAGAGAATTTTGGATTTTTATCAGAGAAAACAAGGATCCCTGATCATCACTTAGTTCATCTCATTCACCTAGGGCAAGCTGGAAGCCAGGAGGATCAGGGGAAGACCTGCTTATTTGCTTTTACTACCTTTGTGGGGAAGCATCTGACTTCTTCACAAATAAGATGGTGGTCAGACCAGGGGGCTAATAAGTGGTCAAAGCTTCCAATTTTCATTCCAATGTTGGAGAGAATCCAATGTAGTCAGCTGCATGCATGCATCTAGAGATTCCCTGATGGCATCTTATTTTTTTTCCTGTGCTGTTAGATCAAGTATTTTTGTCCATGTGGCAGCTGAGATCAAGAACAAGAAATCTGGAAGATTAAATTATATGGGCACGCAGCATCTCTGGAGAAACTCCTAGAAGCTGACAGTATCTTTGTGGAGGATCGGGGGGAGCAGGTTGGGGAAAGGAGTCTGTATTCTTTAAGTCTTAAGTTCCTCTTGTCCTACACCTTTCACACATATGGATGAATGCATATGCTCTTGTTTCTGAGGTGGAACTTATTCTGCCTCCCTGGGGGAAGTTTTCTGGTCCATTTTATACCTCAGAAGCTTATCCTGAGCATCTAGCTTGCATCACTCAGACACAGTTCAGTGCCACTCCCAGCCCTGGCTAGGCAGAGGAAGGCTGAGCACCTTATTTAAAATTAGATCAGTTTATTAGATGACACTTGCATCCTGCTGCAGGAGTCTCCATGTTTTTTTCTCTCCAGGGATTTTACTGATTGATCATCTCTCTTTAGATTCTTAGATGTATCTATTCAATTTTGAAATTTACAGCCTACTTCAATAGCAAGTATAAGCAAATAACTTGCTTTGAGTTTCAAAGCTATGCTAATTCTTCGAACAGCATAAAAGTGACATGACGTTTTTATATACCATACATAGGTTCTAAGTATCAACATGCCCCTCCTAAGCCTCATGAAATGCAAGGAGGAATATGTTTTATAAAAACAAGGTAAAAGTAACATAGATGTCACACTGGATACATGCGCATTCTTCCATGAGAGCTTACCCTCCTGCATTCCTTGTGTTTTCTCTCTCCCCCTTCTAAGTCAGTTTACAACAGATGAACATTAAAATGTGTTTTGTGTTGCAGCTTAAACCTCATGGACACTTTTACATGTGCTCCAGGGGTGAAGGGTGGGGAGAGCTTTAATTAGAGTTTACCACATCTCCTATATCACCATCCGTATGCTTAAAAACGGTGGGGGGGGGCTCTTAAACTAAAGCTCATTTGACAAGCTTTAGATAAAGTACCTCCACCACCATTTTTAAGCACAGGAATGGTGATACACAAGATGCAGGAGGTTGCTGGAATGCGGCAATTACCACACTCCAGCAGACGTGCTCGAGTGTGCCAATGCACACAATATACAAACTTAACTTTATGTACATAAGACCCTTGATGCCAATGACACTATCCACATGCCTGCATGTCTGCACGATCAGGAGCTATCATCTCCTAATGTTGTGGTTGGTCGGTTCTTTCTGTTAGAACAAAGTGCTGTTCTCTGCTGACATCTAATTCCATAAGTGTTCAGACGGCTCAATACCGTTCTCACCAATTCCATGACAAGCTGGTGCAATTTAGAAGTCAGAAATAATTTTGAGAAATATCATACACTGAAGATAAAAGCCTTACCTGATATTTAACCCAATGAAGTTTGTCCATGTAAAAATATAGTCTCCTCCAAAAAACATCCCAATATACGTTATTAATATGTTCTGGAAAAAAAAAAATAAGATTCATGCATTTTAGGTATTCACATTTGTCAACAGAATGTAGAAATGTGAAAGAAACTCATATTTGCTTTGTAAGTCTGAATTAAAAGTAGCCATTTTCACAACCACTATATATAGGCTTTAATATGTTTTGCCCTGACAAATGCAACACTTCCTTCAGTTTGCTTTGCTAAGCCTGAAAACAAAGGCTGCCAAAAAAAAAAATAAATCTATACAGTGATTCTTAACCAGGTTTGTTAGATATGCAAACATGATTCACAAGACAAATGCACAGGTTTTCTTAACCACTGGGTTAAGAAAAAAACAAAATTAAACAAAAAAACCACATTCAGGTCTGTTGCGGTTTCCCCAAATTCTTTGCAACAGAAAAATTGCTTTATTATTTTTCTGTAGTTAAAAAAAAAAGTGAAAAATAAGGGCTGTCATTTTCAATGGGATGTCTCGAGTCTGAAAAGGTCGTGCTCCCCATGTCTTTGCTAGGCCAGCAGTTCCCTTGCTCTGCCCTGTAAGGAGGTAGATGCTGCCCTTACTCTTAAATTATGCCCTGATGAAACCAAAGGTGCATGAACGAACACACGCACGTTGCTGGAAGGAGGTCATCAGTTAAGATAATTTATTTTCATTGTTGTCTAGCTTTCCTCAGACTTCATCCATTTCATTAAATACTTTACTTAGGGTTCTTGTTACACCTTTGGCTCAGTACTCTCTGCTTGCAACCACAAAGCCTTCCACAATACTGCTATAGCTGGACTTCACAGGGGTTTCATCTAAGTTCACAAGGCAAAAGATACTTAGCACTGCCCCAGCAGGACACCAGATGCATAGTTTGGCAACAAGTCACTGCTGAGAACCCATGTCAACATGTGGAAAGGAGCCCAGACAAATGTGGAAGAGCTCTCAGGCTAGAAACAGGCATTGTCTTTGGAGTGGGATCAGCTGTGCCAGTCCAACTCCAAGCACAGCTGATTACTGGGGGTCTATAGACCTTACCGAGGCCCTTGTCTCACAGGATAGGCCTGTTCCACCCCCAGTTCTGCAGGACAATGACCCCACATGCCATGCCCAACTCAGGGTGCAGCAAGGATTCCCATGGCATGCATCTGCAAAGTGGAGGACCCCCAGGGAGTTGCCATGCTTACAGATGCATGCCAAGTCAAGGTGCAACAGCCTGATATACACCCCACGAATTCCTATGCAGGGGAGTATACAATAAGCAAAGATACCCTCCCATTTAAGGCATCACAAAGTGACTACTAGGGGTGTTGTGCCCTATTCCATTTGGTTTCAGTTCATTGATTCAGATCACTGTCCCTGATTTGATTTGGCTGAATCCAAACCTGAAGATTCAATACTGATCCGGAGAATCAGTGATTCAGACACAGACACAGCTTTAGAAGTTTTTTCTACATACTTTTTTGTTTGCAAGATTTCAGGTAAAATTGCAAAGATGAATTTTTCCAACTATTTGAGCTGGTCTAATAAAAGATACCAGATTTACCCAAAGAACCTTGTCTGCCTATGTCCTTAGACCAATACAGCTACAACAACACCCACGAAGAACAATTGTATCAATGTCCTTATGTGCATTAGCCAATTCAATCACTGGACTAGGCGACCTAAAATATCTATTGACAATACCTAGGCATTTGTGTGTGCACAGACCACAACGACACTGAAAATAGTTACTTCAACTACATTACGTTATTAGAGTTAGGCTTGTGGTTGAACAAACATAAGCAGAGTCTTACAATTGCCCCTGCCTGGCATATAAGTGCATCACATACATTGCCAGAGACAAAATTATGCTTCTAACCAACTACTTGGGTATAGTACTAAGTTAGCCTATAAGGTGCATCTCTACCTTGCCTTCTGCCTGACTTCAAACTAACGTGGCTAAAAATCATAATAGCACTCTTTAGGTTACTGCGATTCTTTTGAGCACTGATGTTGGCATCTGAATATTATTGTGTAAAGTAAATTCCACAAACTAGGTGCCTGATCCCAAGACACTCAATCATTTAACTAAAATATTTTAAAGACAAATGTCACCTTTTGTCACATACACACACACAAACAGTCGAAAATTAGAGAGACAAATCTCCAACAATGCCAAATTGCAATTTATAGTATAAATGGTTAACTTAAGTGGACTGCAGAAGGGAGTTATTTTGAGGGGTTTTTAATCTAACATGAGGTACAATTAAGGTCCCCTTGTTAGTGACCATCAATGCAGAGAATGCAAGCTTTACACCTAGACTGGAGAAGACAATCACAGAGTGTCACCCGGATCAAAATGAAAGCACTGACCTACATGGAATGACTTATGCCAACTTTAAGCTTGGTTAAAAAAAAAAAAAATTAGAAAAAGCTATGACACTGGAATGTTATAATTTAACTCTTTTTTTTAAATCTAAATGCTTTAAAAAAGAGGGCAGGACCACTGGCAGGGGATCTTATTTGAAATTTTAAAAAATTGCTAGAGGCAAAACAAATTTAAAAAATACCTTGATCCTCCAAACACTTATGTGCATGATTGTCACAAGTATTCCCTTTAACTTCACCTTTACTTATATATGTGCATAACAATGTACAGCATTGGGATTTAAAACTGCATTTTTACTAACAATTTATGTCAGGTAGTATGAAACTACCCTATTTCAAACTATAATTGCTTCATTTTTAGCTAAGTCACAGAGACCTTCATAACATTACCAAGGTCATTATGTCCTTGCTGGACCGAATGAAATTTCAAAGCATAAGAGCCTAGAATTAGGAACCTATATTACACTGGAACGTAAATCCTATTAGTGACCAACTACCTGAAAAAGTCCACCTTTACCTCATAAAAAATCCTGGAAATATTTATAAAAGAAATCAGTTTTATCAGTCTCCAGCTTTTTCACTTGGTAAAAAACACATGTAAGTTACAGTAAAGATGTAATGGAGTTTTGATTACCTGTAACCTCATCTTTCCATGTAAAAATAAATATTTCCATTCATTTCATACAAGGTCAAGATTTAATACACTTATTTGGTGATGGCATGTTGCAAATGCTTTCAATATGGAGTAGAAGACTATGGTATAGCTTTTTACAGTTCCAGCAATTGGAATTGCATAAGCAATTTCTTTGTAAACTCAGGAAGTTAATACTTGCAGAGATGCTTTAAGACAATACAATACATTCTTGGTTGGCCATGAGGGTTAAAGACTCTTTTGAGAATCACTTAATTTAAAAACCCAAACCTATGAAAAAAAGCTGAAAGATTCATTACAAACCAAGTTTTTATATTCATTTGAAACATAATTTCAGTTCCTATTAAAGCCTGAGACCATTACAGAGTTTTTTGGGCAATAAACTGAATAAAAGAAATGAGTCAAACTTGTCCTGCCATAACAAAAAAAAGCAGTAGCTAAAAAACTGAATATGAATCTGCAATTCTGCTAGATTTTCATTAGCAAGCTGCACATGTATTAGATTAAAATGCTACCAAAACCTGAAGAAGATAAACTAGTAGTGTCAGAAACTGATATTTGAAATTGGGGACACCACTGGAAGAGCACGCCTTCTACCTTTAGCAAGAACATAGAAAGAAAAAATACAACCTTGAAAACTAGCAATACCTCAGTTTACCATATGCCTTTAAGTCAACATTGTAAGTAAAATTCAGAAGCAAAAAAGACAGCTAGGATGTCAAAAAATGTCACTAGACAGCATTAAAAAGTGGCAGTCTTCTAGCCTTTAACTGCTGCAAAGCTGTAACTTCATTAAATGTCAAGGTCATCAGTGACAAGATTTCAAAAATAATCTTGCAAGAGGTCAGGATTTCTAGGGTGATATCTTTTATTCGACCAACTGTATAGTTGGGATGGTTAGACAAGCTTTTGAATGCAGGACATCCTTCCTCAGGTACCAGTTTCCAAGGCTCTCTCTGTTGAATCTTCCAATGCATCACAAGCAATTAATTTGCCCAAATAAAAACTGGTTTCAGTTATCCTGTATTCAAGATTCTACTGGGGGAGAGAACGGTCTACTCCATAGCAAAACAATACTTAAAAAGTATGAAGCGTGTTGCAGACTTATCAACTGATTTAAAGAAAAGTGCCAGAGAACACTTGTATTAATAAAAGAAAAAAAGGCCAAAACACTTTATTCAGCATTAAAAACTAACAAAACTCACAATTAATTGTGGTTCCTACCCATGCAGTGGGGAGCCCCCATGGCTGAAATGTTGTCAACAGGGGCGTCATATCCCTGAATGACAGGATTTCTGGGAGAGAATCTCTAAATTTGGCCTGGTCTTCTCTGTCTCCCTATACTTTAAATTTTTGTTAGCATGGGGTTAAAATTACTTCATGTTCAACACATTAAACAGATAATTCTTTCATCCCAACAAAAGGTTGGGAAAAAATACCAATTATGATGTGCTTTTTAAGCTTTGTACAGTTATCATTGTAATAGAAGGGAAAACCATGCACATATTTAAAAAAATATGTATAACTTACCTTAATACAGCCAACGATTGTAGTTGTGAGAGCAGAATTATACTGAGTGCAAAGAACAGTGGAGTACATCAAAATAAACCTGAAGGAAAAAAATTCAGAACTGAAATGCCATCGTCTACTCCCCTGCTGTTAATTTGACAACATGTTTTTTCTATTGCTAGTCTGGCAAGACCTGCATTAAAGCTAGCTGCAACACCAAATGTCTATTTGCCATGATTTCTGATCTCTCAGATGTTATATATCAACTAGGGCAAATACACCAAATAGTGGTAACATTAACTGAAACATGGAAACTATCACTTTTAGAAACAGTGAAACAGAAGTTTCAGAAACAAAATATATGCCCTGAAATCCCTGATAGATGCTGACAGTGTCACACAGTCCTGGTCATCTTCAGTGCTGTGCCACACCAGATAGCAGTGGCTAGCCTGAGGTCCCCAACAGCATGGCAGCCAGACCACACTGACTGAGCACAGACCAGGGATCTCAGGGCTTCCAGTCTTGTGTGGCAGCCGGCTTCTCTTGCTGTACAACTCTTGCTGCTTGAAGAAGGAAAGGACCTGAATTCTGGACTCCTGAATGTCTCTGAACCAGGGGCAATACATATGGTAGGGCCACCCTGGAACAAAGCAGCTCAACAAAGGATCGCTAGGCTCCTGGTTCCACTGAGAATGTTTCAACCCTACCCAAGAGACCCAATTTGAACAAAAAGTTATGACAGAAATGTGCCTGGCAAGTAAATGTTGCCATCTGCTTCTGTTGAGTCTTCTAATGCATCAAAAGCAATATATTTCCACAAAACAAACTGCTTTCAAAACTGAGGTTTTTCCAATTAAAGAATATTCTTTGGAAAATTTCCAATCAGCTATAACTTACATTACTCACATGGTTACAACATGATCTGCCACAACATGTGGCAAATACCTTTTGTACACTCTTACTTTGTGTACTGGAGGACCCACACATTAACAGGACAGGCCATTTCTGATCCGTTCAAGTTAGCAAAAATATACCAGAAAATTCACATACACTGCAGTGAGCTCCAGGTTTTAGTTTTAAGAGAGTAATTTAGTTTTATTTATAACAATGTGTGCCTGCAAGTGTATAGTTTACATGTACATGCATACACACAGTGCTTATTGAAACCAAGAAGTTGTAGCAATAGAATGTCATCTGTTTAACCCTTTAAGGCATGTAAAACAAGACAGTTGCAGGGTTATCTTTTTTGGTGGACTCAAATTAGAAGTGAACAAAGCTAAGAGAATCAGTTGGACCATGCCCGTTTGTGTAAAAGGAAATGTCAAAATATGCCACGTTGCTTATAAAAACCACTAAATATCAGAAAAATCAATACATTATCATGAATTTGGAGTCTCACCAAAAATCAGAACCAGCAGTAGCCTCTGAAACCAAAGGTATGGCTTATGTGACATATGGTGGCAACATGCTAGGAAATGCCATGCTTACAGAGCAGCACAGAAATTCTCAGCTTGGTGTAGTTTAGCAAGTTAAGGTGCATTTAGGCAGTATATGACAGAATTTTAGCAATGAGTGCCCCAAAAAAGTGTTTTTACCAGCACTGAAGTTAGACTTAAGTTGACACTTTATAACCAGTAAAACTTCAGCTATATTGGTTGAGGGAATACATCTCTGATTTAGTTAGTCTATAACCGTGATTCTCAACCAAGGTGTCAGAGCCCTGGAGTGCTGCCAGATCCTTCGAAGGGTGCACGAGGTGCAAAGAGATAAGCAGATACTTGTAGGCTCAGGCTTGTCCCTATCTGAACAATCCCCACGCCCACCGCCAAGGAAATAAGCACTGTAATATATAAATACTTTTTTGAAATTGGGTGCCCTTAGTTCACAAGTTATGGAGGGATGCCTCGTGTTCAAGAAGTTTGAGAACCACTGGTCTACAAGATGCAAATCTACGCTGCCTTCTGCCTAACTTCAGGCCAACACAGCTATCTCGGAGGATACAACAGACATTCACAGTACGTGTGCGCATGCTAATTAGTGAACAGGACTTTCAGAAAGTAGAGGCTTCCTTAGTATTTGTTGGAAAAGTTACAATATGAGAAAACTTTACTTGGAGAAAGAAGAACACACAGGATGGTTGAATAAATACTTACCCCATTACACACGACAGTGTAAACTGTATAAGGAAGAGTGTATCTGCCCAGCCTTTATATTCCATTGCCTGAAAGAAACAAATGTTGCAAAAAAGGTTAATACTGTAACATTCTGCTGTAGTAACACTAGAGCTGAAGCATGACCACAGAAGTTTGGTCTTAGCCCACAAAATGATCCTAGCACTGTCTTCTGGTATTGTCTTCACTTGAATTCTTACTCTGAAAGCTTCAACATGCCAACCAAGCTTAAATTGCTACTAGACTCCACTCACCACGTTTCCAGTGAAGAAGGGAGAAAGGGACACTGCTTGACAAAAGCATTAATGTACAAGATTACATTCTTGAGAACCAGCTTTCCTACACTGTATAAGACAAAGCTAGTGTAGAAAACTGCAAGTTAATATTCTTAATCATACAGAGGGTCATGAGAAATTAAGTGTCCCATCAATGTCCAAAATTAAATAGAGAACCAAAAGGTTCCTAAAGGAACCTAAAGTAGTTTAAAAAGTAGTAAGATAAAAAGCAAATAAAGCAGGCACTCTGTAGCCAAAAATAAGAGTTTTATACTTTACAGTGCCTTGTATTTTAAAACCTAACACATGCGTGTGTGTGCGGGCGCATGTACGTGCGCGCGAGTGAGTGAGATAGCGAGAGAGAACTTATTAAGGTGTATACTTTTATAGGAATTTTCTGAAGCAAGTTTCAGAAAACCCTTTTCAATACTTTGTATGACGTTTGCCTCTACGGGTCCAAGAAAACAACTTTCTATTATTCAATCATAGTGGATAATACTGCTATTGCGATTTGATGTCTATCAGCTTCAAAACAATTTATATTTAGTACCTCTTTACCTGTTTTAAGGTCTACCCCACAGCAGAAAGTGCTAGATAGCTGACCAAAACACTGCATGTGGCATTATGAAAGAGTGTCAAGAACATGCATTTTTCATTTTACAAATGCATAGTGTCTATCCCATCTTACAGATGAGAGGATAACAATAATGCCTACCTTATCCTTGTTCACATGGCCATGAAGTTCCATAGTCTGCATGCCATTAGGAATACACATGTTTTTGAGATCCCTATACTATGCAATAATCCAGATGCCACATAATGCCACCCTGTTTCATGTAAGCAGTTCTGCAAGGTAGAAAGCAACTAAGACCAAACGCAACTTTACACAATCCACTTTCGTTGTAGAGCAGATTCATAAAGTAAATTACAATGCCTGCATAGAAATAAGGAGAAGTGCAATTTGGTTCCTCACTGCACTTTCCAATGGAAAAAGCTACAAGCATTAAATTCACAGGAGCATCAGTTTCTCTCACAACTAGCTGTATATTTATTATCTAAACTGACTGATTGCCAGCATTATTCTTCATAAAGGGACCTTTTCTTTCAGTTTACACTGTTCTGTTCAGCAGCAATAATAATTGTGCTGCCTCCAAGTTTTTGACTGATACTGGACCAGAAAGAAAAGCAGAAGTTCCCTAATGACACAGACAGAGTTAGAACTGGATGCAAGAGGGGACACAGAAAGTACCTCCCTCCCCTGTTTTGGACATGGGTCAATGGCTGCAGGGAAGGAATGGGAAAGTATATGTTATGTTGTTCCAACTATTAAAGGAATCTGATTCAAAGGTGAATAAGGAAGAAGATTTACATATTGCTAATGATCATGCTGCAGTAACAACTGTGAGGTATTTTCCTTTGAGCGAAAGGTCTTGTTTTAAATCATACAGTTTTAAATCAAAGTGAGTCAGGCATTTCAAAATATTTAACAGTCCATTGCTAGTAGATGAATACCCTTTGACTGTGCTGACAAAGACTGCACAGCTAGAAGCAGGACAGGGAAAAATCTCTGCTACATATATTCCTTGCATATCTTAACAATACTGTTCCAAGCTGGTTTTGTTCTAGCTGAACTGTTGTATTAGTACATACATACATCTCTATTCTGCAGTCAGCAAACAACACTCCCCTCTCCCCATCCCGGTCTCACCCAACAAGTCCTGGAAAACATGTTAATGCCAAACAACCAGAGTGCCTCAGTGCCACACGTGCAAGTTCTCCACATAGCACACACTCTATGATGGTTTAGGATATTTCTAGATGGTAGTCAAGGTGTAAATGCAGTGCATAGAGACACATCAGAGCGGTCATGAATCCACCTAGCACATATACAGCTCCCAGTGGAGCTGTGGCAGCACAGAGCTCAACCCAGGCTGCAAAACCTGCTAGAGAAGTAAGGTGAATAAACTGTCAGCTTATGCTGAGCTCCGTACTGGCACAGCTGCACCGGGAGCAGTGCCTAAGGTAGCTAAGCTGAACTGCAGCAATACCTTAGTATGCTCTACAGCAAGGGTGGGCAATTATTTCAGGTGGAGGGCTGCTTAATGAGGTTTGATGAGCTTTTGAGGGCCACATGAGCTTTCGAGGGCCACCCCCCGACAGTTGCCCCACCCCCAGGTCACCATCTTGGGACCAGAAGTCCCGCCCCCAACCCCTGACCTGTGCCACTGGAATTCCCTCCTCTTGTCCCCCTGGAAATGCTCCTTTTGGGAAAGGGGTGTTGCCATCTTAGAACCAGAAAAAAATATCAAATGATGTACTAGAAGTCAAACACCTACTATAAAATATTTTAATTTTATTACAGAAAGTATTTTTACCATGATTTGTGTTTGCATAATATATAGAGAGGTGATCACATAATGACTTAAAAATAAATTCTTAGTCTTGTATATTGTGGGTAGGGGCCATGTGTGACTGTGTATGAGGGGCACAGGGTAAGTTGGGGGGTGTGGCGCTGGTGAGGTGTGAGGGAGGGGGGGTGTGGAGACCCCCCACACTCCCCCCATGGCGCAGCAGCAGACGGGGGTGCTCGGGGCCCTCGTGCCCGCAGCGCATGGCTGTGGCCAGCATTGCACATTGCAGCGATGGGGGCAGCCTCCTGGGCAGCCTCTTATCACTGGCGCTCCCCACCACACGCGCACAGCCCCTGCACTCACGCATCGTCGGAGGAAAGCCCTGTGTGCTGGAGCTGGCTGCCTTCCCCACCCTTGGACCTGAGAGGAGTTGTGCACTGGGCTTTCCTCCCATGCCACGTGAACAAGGGAACTGCGCATGCGTGGCGGGAAGCACCGCCAAGAGACTGCCCAGCAGTGGCTGTGCCCCTCGCCACAACATGAAGTACTGGACAGAGTCATGTGCTGCTGGGCACCAGCACCTGCACCAGGCACCAGTGCCCTCACCTGCTGCTGCTGCTACCATCATCTGCAGGCCATGGGAGGAGTGTGTGGGGGGTCCTCACACCCCCCAACCCTCCCTCACACCCACACCCTGCCCACCTGAGCTCCATGCTGCCACTGTCCCGCTGGGCTCCACACTGCTGCCAGCACCAGCCCCACGCTCCCACCCAGCGGCAATTCTGCCCCCACCCCCACCCGCTGCTCAGAGCAAGCTGGATGCCAGGGAAGCCAAGCAGGAACCCGGTGGCTGCAGCAGCAGTCCTGTCCAGAAGCTGTGTGCTGTCTGGGCTGGGCCCTTCTGCCCACAAGGGTGGAAGCAAGGCACAATAAGGTATGTTGGGGGGGTGTATGCATGGGTGCCTCACTCCCACCCTCATGGATGGAAGGGCTGGGCAGGGTGCAATTTGTTGCAGGGCATTGTAGGTCAGATGTAAGTGCCTGACAGGCCAGATCCAGCCCACAGGTCATTTTCTGTCCACTCCTGCTCTACAGGATAGGTAGTGCAGAGAAGAATCAACTGACTGAGAAGGGTTCTTCTTTTACTAGGATTTATTCACTTCACTATCATGAATTATTTAGATGTTTATTTTGCCTGCACTGGAGAACGCTATTTTTGCCTGCTGTATAGCTGGGGGCATGACAAGCTGTCAATATCTTTGACAAAAATTAATGAAATCCTGTGTTTAATGACAACAAATCATTTATATACTTTAATGATAGTGAAAACACCATCAACTTTGATTACAAATCCTCCTGCTTGACAGTTTTTCACTCCACAGAAATCCAATTTTTGTCTACCTCTGCGTAAAAGATTGCCACCCCTGCACAGAGGCTATGCTTTATTACTACCTAATTAACACATTCTTGGACTAACATAGAATATAGGAACTTTTGGTATTGTTATATGCTTTAGACAATAGGATAAAAAAAATCTAAAGCACGCAATTATAAATATATGTATGATCACAAAAAAAAAAAGAAAGCAAGCAAAAGAAAAAAGAAAGTGAGTTTCTTAGCCCTGTACATGCTGCATTCCCTGGTAGTAAAGTTGCAAAGAATGAGTCTTTGTTTTCCTTCACTGAACAACCTTTTGGCTGAGTTAAAGAAAGTTTATTCAAAAAAACCGGGAAGAGACACTTCTACACAGTGTGAATACAGACTCCCCAGTGTAGCGCACAGTCGACATTCTGCTTTATGTCTGTTGGCTCCGGTTCATAAATGAGCACATTTTCCTCAAATAAATTCCAGCTGAGTTGCCCTGCATCTATCTTAGGAGCAGGGGGGCCTGAAATACTCTTTCTATCCACATCCAGTTTCTCTCACAACTAGTTGTATATTCATTATCTAAACTGATTGATTGCCAGCATTATTCTTCATTCCATTAAACTAACAGATAAAAAATGTTCCAACTAGTATATGCAGGAGGTGAAAAGCTTGTCTTCTTTAAATATCTAGTCAGCAAGCACTCTAACAGTTTATAGGATGGCAGGCAGATCATGGTTCTAATAAAGGAGCACCATTAGGAATTACTCTATGCTTCAACTATTTCCACCCACTAATGTGAGTACATCTCTTTAAACAGCTACCATTAATGGTAGCCATAAATAAATCCAGTGATAAAGAGCATGCTCAGTTGGTATGCAAGTGTTCCAACATTTCTCTTTTTAGTCCGAACTATTTGTAGTTGAAAGTCCCTTAAGCGGTGTCTCTGGAAAGAAGAGATGCCAATCTATTTTACTGAAGCAGGTGTGCAAAAAAAAAAAAAAAAAAAAAAGGTTTCCAGCACCAACACAAGCAGTGACTAACAAATCAGGCATACTGGATATTAGTGTTCAGAATCACCACAAGTAATGTGATTACTTTTACAAAAGAACAGGCATTTCATCTTTCTAGTATAGTCTGGATAGCAACAAAACCTACTGCAGAAGAATTTCAGTCTGTCTAGTACTTGCTTTTAATTATTCCATTTCTCTTGAGGAAAAGAGAACTGCTTAGTGCTCATGAAGATACTTGGCATATAGTAATTTTCAAAGTTCAAAACAGAAATCAGGTCACTAATGCTCAATTCTCAGTCTTCTGGGGAATATATTTGTCCTTTTCACTCTTCCTTAAATATAGTATCTTATACCCAGTTTAGCTAGTAGCTGCCAGGTACTAATTATGGAAAGATGAAAGGACAAATTTAGATGAGTTTAACACTTAACGTATAAAAGTGAATATTAAAAGGAAGCAAAGAAAACATAGGAAGTAATTCTGCATTTGCACTTGCAAGTTGCAATATATAGTAGAACATTTTCTCTAGCAGTGCAGAAGAATACTTTAAACATATACACTGAAACATTTCAGTTGCATAATTTGAAATAAAAGTCCTACCTTTTGCGCATCTCCTGTGAAATAGGCAATGGCCAAAGTGGGAAGAATCATGAACAGTGCATTGTAATAAAGCAGACCATATTTTCCCAGCTCCTAGGAATAGGAAATAGTTGTGTATTTAGGTTGGCTCCAAATAGAAACAGAGAACCTTATGCACAGAGCTACTTAAGACGAAGTTTCATCAGCAAGTTGGAGTAATACCAAATATTTTTTTAATTATGAAAAAATCTTTGTATGATATTTTGAAGGCACTAAGCAAGTCCAAATTGTTGGTGCTCTTTCAGAGACCCAGAAGAATTTAAAAAATCATCATCACAATGGTTTTGATTATTAACTGCTGAAATGTAGG
Source organism: Crocodylus porosus (assembly GCF_001723895.1). NCBI lineage: Eukaryota > Metazoa > Chordata > Crocodylia > Crocodylidae > Crocodylus > Crocodylus porosus. Next base: position 62,101,899 of record NW_017728907.1, read on the forward strand.
CACACTGTCAGAGACACAAACTTTCATTTCATTTCAGCTTTTTGGTTTGGAATTCAGAAGAGACGAGAAGGAGAAGGCCCTTGTTCTGACAACAAGGAGTCTCTGCACACCCAGGGTGCAAGAAATATCTTCCACTGGTCACACTTTCCATACTGGTGTAGACAGAGCCAAACTGTTTGACACCCAACAAAGAAAACTTGGTTAACTTCTGATGTAGGAAAGTCAACCACAGTGAGATGCTGTGGATCGTTTAGCCCTGTTTACGACAGCAGCTGAAGCATTCAACTATATTTCCAAGAGGAGAGAAAGATCATTGTGGAACTCTTTTGACAAGTGATCTCCAACTCAGACTAGTCTCCATTCATTAGGCTTTTTTTTATTTTTACCTAGTTTGGCTTTCACATAACAGGCTTGGAAACCTGCTTCATGGGTACAATTAGTCAAAGTGAAGTCTTTATCCTGTCAAATAGGAGTACAGTTATATCTAAGCATTTTAAGAATGAAGTGTAAGCTACAACGCTAAAATGGGCTATGAAAGCTAGTAGTAGGACATATGTCCGCAGCATGCCTAACTCGAGATACACATGGTATTTTGCCATTGCCACAGCAACAAATTCTTTACAAGACCCTCCCAACCTCTAGCCACCTTGGCCACACACAAGCTGCAGTCAGTCACCTGCACTGAGACCACATCTAGGCTAAACAAAAAAATACCCCATGCAACTTCTCATAACAGGAAAGAAAAGGAGAATTAAGATTAAGAAAAGCATTTGAAGTTACAGTCTCAGTGTTCACAATCACTATTAGCAAATTTAGAAGCTGCTTCATGGCAGATATCAAACACATGCTAAATGATTTATATCTGCTTGTATTTGTGCCTTGTCTAGCAAAATAAAGGCTTACTTACGCTCGCCCTGCAGATAAAGGTCACACTTATCTCTCAGATGATGTATTGTTTGGGGGGGGAGGGAGGCGCAAATCAGGGCAACTGCCCTGGGACCTGAACTTTGGGGGATGCTGTGGACAGTACTGTACAGGCCCCACTGCCACCAGCTTCTGCAGGCAGTTGCCCCCCCGCTGATGCCACGTTCTGTGGGCAGTCGTCACCCCCGCTCCCCCGGCCCCGCACAGGCTGCTATGCTCGGGCCCCGCACACCACTAGGGATGGCTCTAACTGGACACCCCCAACAAGTTCCACCTTGTACTTTCAGAGTAGCCTGAACAACTATTTTTTAATATTAACAACTAACAATTAACAACTATTTTTTCATAAGGACTTGGCCAGAGATTCCCGCAACCCCCCCATTAAGGCTGAGGCAACTCTGCCTCAATGTTAAAAAAAACCCAAAAAAACCCCAAGCAGCTGCATCTACACAGACACAACATTTCTGGGTTTGGCTGGAAAAAAGTACAAAGCAGGCTCACATGTTGCTTCTTCCTGCCCTTGAGAGGCTGCGGAGGGAGAAGAACGGCAGTTCACAGCCTAACAAAGAACCAGATTATTAATTCTTTCTAGAGGACCCTGACTTTGCAGCTAACTAGCTGAACTGAATACTTTACTTAGGGACCATGGTGCCAATACAAACAAACATGCTGTTACAGTTTTATGCGATCAATATTAAGGTTCATTTCAAGCTACATGCAGCAGAATAGAAGTGTCAAGTTAAGAATAATAAAACATTGTTCAGAAGACAAGAATGAGGAACAGCAGAAAATCTTACTTTATGTGCAAGTGATAAGGTGTGATCTGTTTAAAGACAGAGCACAATTCTTCAGGAAATAAAGGATCAGATTAACACACCATATGAGCAGCAGAACAGACTAACATGTTCTGTCCTGACCAATCAGGCTTCCATTCACACGGTGTTCAAATTTATACCAGTGGTTGGGTTACAGATTAGCTGTTACTTTACAATAAATAGCGACATTTTTAAAAATGAGAACAGAGGTCAGCCCACCTTTGAATCCAGCTTCTGTTTTACATACGCTCCATTTGCAGCTGTTAAGACATCATTGACCAAGATAAAAATATATCCTTCCAGATCAAATGCCAAGTCAGAACTGGGTGAGAGGGGAAAAAAAGAGAGAAAGAAATAATATTTTAAAATTCTTCCACACCTATAAAAAAGCCTGGCCACATTCTGTTTAATTTGATATGTCCCTTCTATATGGGACTTAAATTTTCCAGCAAGTTCGCAGACTGTATTTTCTCAAACCTCCTTTGGCAAGCTAGCTTCTACATCTGAGAGACAGAACTAAGACATATAATAACTGTACAAACCAAGGCCCTGAACCTGGCAAACACACATTTAAAAACTTTGTTGCATTCATCTAAGGAACTACTCTTGGCAGAGAGGTTAACTACGTGCATGTTTGAAGGATTGGAGCTTTGGCCTGAAAACTGTTTTCTCCAGTTATAGGTTGTGTCCAGCAAACATACTGACCTCTGCTCTTTTCATACAGCATCAAATTAGTTTTTCCACTCACCTTTTCACAATGATGAAACCCAGTATTTCATGCTAATGAAAGCTGCTCAAGCAAAGGATCACATAACACTATAAAATAAGCCTCTATACTTTTGACTTGGGCCTTGTTTACACTAGAAAGTTGAACACCTAATATGGATTTGATTATATAAGTAAGAATGCTTTTCTATCCACTTTACTTCTCTACATACATGAAAGGCAATCTGCTATACTAGTATGTGGTACTTTTATACCTGGATACACGTTAGGGCTTTTCTTAAGTGACTCATATTTCTAACCAATATTGATACATCTTTCAAGTATAAAATGGAAATAAGGCTCGTTTTATCTACATTCAAGTTTTTACCAGAACTATCCCAAAGAGTGGAAAAAAGAACTACAGCCGAATTGAAACAAGTTTACAGTTTTCATATTTCACAGCAAGCAGCCAGGATTTAAGAGCTATCTTAAAATGACTACATTATGATTCCTGATCAACTTTGTTAGCCTATACCAAGTATGTTTGTTAGTGATGTGTTGCAGCAATGTCTTTGACAAGTTAGTTGTTTAAACAAAATAGAAGAGCTAGTAACTTGAAATCTTACCTAGCAGCTACAAATGCACCAATTATCATTGCAAATACTGTCATCTGAATGCCCCAAGAAAATTTCTTTCTGTAAAGATAAAAAAAGAGAGAAAGAACTCAGCTACCACTCCTAAGCAATTTAGATTTCAAAAATATTATTATTATTATCAGTGATAATCACCATCATCTCTAGGCGGTATTTATCATCATGGGAAAGGTTTTGGTCAATTCACACTTCAAAAACCTAGTGCAAAAATATCTCAGAGGCAAAACCCTACAAAAGCATATTTCGTTTTTTATTAGGATTAATGGGATGTAGCTTTCTAATGAGCTTTAATATGTCCACTCTGTACTGAGCTAGCCCACTAGCACAGAATCAGAATGCCCACCTCTCAGGTCTGACCCCTGTCAGTAAGATAATGTCACAGTGGTGTGGCAATTAGACACAAACACTGACAAGTCTTCAAACAAGTGACATGCCAGAGGCAGAGGAAGCACTAGTTAATGCTGGGAGTGTCTACACATGATGCTACATCACCATAGCCACACATTCCCTTGTAGCACATTGCTACGGTGATTTAACAACTAAAAGTAACCCTGTACAATGTACACAATGCAACACAGGATGTTACTGTGCCATCATTTAGTACTTCCAAAAGAAAGTATTACATGACAGCACAGTAACAAAAATGCACTGGGCAGTGCCTGTAACAGGTAGTTAAAGTCACTCTGGAATATCAAGTCACCCACTTCAATGAGAAGAAACGGAAAACCAAGTTGCAGTGGTTCTGCCTATACTACGAATGACCAGTGCTACAGAGACAATTAAGTTAGAGTCCTGATGTCATCCAGGCAGGAAAACATTGTACACCCCCACTGCCGAATTAACTGTCTATTAACTATCTATATGACAGATGGACTCAATCTGTACATGGAGTCATCTTAATTATAAGGAACTGCCATATACTATAAAGTCCCTTGTATATTACTATAAGACCCACAATTACTATAAAAGAGCTATGCTTTGATTAGTATGTATTGAAATATATAAACTTGACATAGGTTTTATTAAAAAAAAGCAGAGGCAAGGGACCCATTCAGCTCCAAATCATTCTTATTACAGAATAAAATATTGTATTAATCTTATTCTCTCTCACACACCTACGTTTCTGAAGTCACATTGACATGCCACTATAATTAACTGCACTCATCTTCTATACACAAAGGCTTACCAAAATATTGCATGCCCTTATTCCTGTCTTAGTTTTTGTATTAATATAAACAGTCTCCAAGGTCAACTGATAATCTTGGAAATGGAACTTACTTGAGTAAAATTCCTTCAGCAAACATTGTAAACAAAATAGAAAACCTTCTCAAAACTGTAAACATTGGCAGGCTGCAAAAAAGAGGAGTAAGATTAAAAACAATGTAGCGTTTTCCCCCTCCAAATACACAGGCATGTTACTTGACACTTGAAATTCACCCTCACACCAACACTTTGAAACAACAACAGTTATTTTAGAAGAACTGAGATATAGACTACAAATAGAGCCACACATGGCTATCGCTGTAACAGTGATTTGATGACTTTCCTCCTGGAAACAGCATTACCTTGATAAGCCAAAAGGTTTAAAATTTACCAAGGACTTTTCACAGGAGGAAGTCTCCATCTCCCATAAGTTTTATATAGTACATGTTATTTCAAAAGCTTAATTTGCCATCATAAGGTTATGGTCACACACATCTGTGAAATCCAGGATACATCTAAACAAGAAGTTTACTGCGCAGTAGTGTGCCAGTCAACCATGCTAATACATTACTATGCCGTGTTATTATTAGGCTACGGTAAGATAAGTATTACAAACAAACAAACAAGAGCTGGCACTTCTGCACAGTAGTGTGAGTTAGTGAGCATTGAATTTGTTAACCAAGTACTAAACTTAATGCATAATAACCAGGGTGCATTAATGAACATGTAGACAAGCCCCCAAAATAACAAACTCTGATTCAACTAACTGTATATCCAACTTCATTCAATGTAATAGATATAATCAAGGTGCAATACAATACAAACAGCAGTCCACGACGAGCCATGTAGACTACCGCAAGTCTCTGCCCTACACTCCCTCAAAATAACATCATACCTGATGGGATGAGACATACCACCATCTTGAACCCACAACTACATGCATCGTTTAAGACACTTCTATCCTCTTCTCCACTTCCCAAATACTGGTCAAGTATTAAAAAAATAGAGAATCCTCAAAGATGCACTGTGTCACTGGAAGCACTAACAAAAATACAGTCTGCCTGGAAAGCACTATTTTATGATTTTTAAATACTTACCCAGGACATTTTTCAGATCTTGCCTGGAACAAGAGCATCAGGCAAGGAAGGACCTCATGTATCCCCCATCCCAATCTCCACCCTTCCTTTCAACCTTGTTCACAACAGTGATTTACAGCCAGTGATTAAAGGGAAGGTTTTTAGAGACTCTCCCTGATGCTGCTTAGTAGGGGGATCATGGCAGGTCACAAAGAAACAGCAGCATCAAGCTCACTCCCACCACGCTAACTCACAGCCCTGACCAATAATCCGGGTCAAACGAGAGCCTCCAGATACCTGAAATATTTAAAGTAACTATCACCCTTGAAAGAATCTGCACACCCATGTATCTGCCAACGTAAAAACAAAAATCAGAGTAAAACTGTACCTTAATGATTAGGTTTCAAATAAGAGTTCTGAACCTCCATTCTCCTATATTGCCAAAAATTAACACACACAGAAATATCACATTAATTTGTTCATACATGATACTATCGTAAGATAAGCATTATAACCCAATAGATAAAAGTTATCCATACTTCAGTTTCTTTGTGCTGAACAGTCCTGTGATTTGGTTCCCAAAATATAGAAGAGGTAGTGGAAACGTCTAAAAAATTATAAGAAGGATAACACTCAATGAACAAGAAAAAGCAGCTAGAAAACTACCCACTCAAACAGTAACAGGGTTACGTGACCAGACTTCTTTCCATCCCTAGCCAGCACCCTCTCCCACACAACTCAGACTTCAGGGAATACGTAATAAAATGCTGACTTCACAAGATCCAGGTTGCAGCCGTATTTGTCTAGAGAGGCAAAAGCAATCAGGATTCGTGGCAGAGGTGCTCTCTTTTATTAGATCAACTAGATTTTTGCAAACAAGCTTGTAATTAAAGAATTTTTTTTGCAAACATCTGGTTGATCTAACACAGCGGTTCTGAACCTTTTTCAGTCAACGTACACTTTGGTCTCAGAGTGAGACTTCACGTACCTCCTTTCAACGGGAAATTAATTTTTTAGGCCCTTCAATCTGCATTAGACAATGTATGAAATATCTCGCATACCCCCTGATGAGGCTTCATGTACCCCCAGTTCAGAACCGCTGATCTAATGCAAGAGATCACCTCTACCACGAGTCCTGATTGACGTCATGAGAAGATCTTTTACATTTGGGATCAGTCCTACAGAAGGGTGACAAGCAAACAGAGATGTGGGTTTTCCGGAAATTCTGAATTGGAAAAATTTCCAGTGCCCTAAATAGAGCATGATGTGATTTAGCATGTTTATTTGACTTATATTTAATATACAAAACTGAAAAAGTACCTCCATGTTAATTTTATGTCCCAATAGCCACAAGTATTTGAACTGAAATATTTGATTAGGAAAAAAATTAAATACAGCACACTTAATGTGGTTTAAATGTTATAGTCAAACAAATCCAAAGCTGTATGTGGAAAGAAATTATTTTTATGGGAATACTTGTAAAAATGTAATGACAATACACAATAGCAATATACTTCCCTTACATTACTTGTTTAAACTTAAGAAAAAAAATGAAGGCACTGAAAACTGTTGACACACTCATTTTAGCACCCCCAAAGAACTGTGCTTTGACCTGCACAGCCAATGAAGTGAATTCAGAACTTGATTTTTGGTTTGGATTATTATAGGAGCGTATTTACCGTCCTGTTTACAAATTAATAAAACATACCTGTACTCTCTCACACACTTCCTAGGGATGATCACCAGAAAAGCATTCATTACAACTTTAAAACTGCCAAGCTTGCCTAACATTGTATATTGTTCATCCAATGTTAACCCATTCCTCATTACTAATGAATTTTATGAAACAATGCATTTTTAGAAATGGAAAATTTCCCAAGGGAAAAAAAAATTTAAAAAAATCAAGCGCTGGAAAATTTTCCGTCCCACATCTCCGCAAGCCAAAAAAATATTTGCGCAGCCCGGGTTTCAAATCCGAATGGCAACACGCATGCATTTTTTCCTGCCTACGGGGACCTTAGGCAACACTTTGCAAAGGATCCAGGGGAAGACCTCTGGCTACAAGCGGATCCTCTGCCTGCAGGACGACAGGCAGCTGGCCCCGCGAAGAGATACCTGTGTCAAGAACCAGATCTAAACGGCGCCCAGAGCAGAAACCTGCCCTGGAGGCGAACAGGGTGAGGACTACTCTGCTTTCCCTTCTTTTTTTTTCAAACTAGAAAGCGCCCTGCCTTTGCTCTTTGCTTACCGGCTCTTCCCCCACCCCAGCCTCCCCCTCCCCTGGCGCATGCACAGCTCTGATTCTGAGGACCCCTCACCTTCCGAGGTATGTTCCTGTCCAAGTCCGGGAACTTCAGCACCCTGAGCGCCTTGCCCAGCCCCAGCACGAGCACGGTGGCCAGCATCTGCAAGCCAAGCAGAGGCAGTCACGACGCCAG
>NW_017728907.1:62109977-62160424 GCF_001723895.1 Crocodylus porosus
TGGGCTGCGAGCCCGCTGCTCTCGGCCGCTGCCCCGCGCGGGGCGGCGCTGCTCGGGCGGCGCGTCCCTGGGAACAGCCTAGGGCTGAGGGCCAGCGCAACGCGGGGGCTGGGGCCTGCAGGTCGGATGGGCAAGGAGGTGTTTGTCGGACTCGCGGATTTGGGACCGCGTTTTCCATTAAAAAAACAAAACAAAACAAACTCCCCCCCCGCCCCCCATGCCTGAAGACAGGCGTTTGCACCCGGGGGCTTGCCAAGAGCAGTTTTCCCAGCTGCCTTAGCTGGTCTGATGAAAGGTCTCACACTGACCCAAAGAGCCTTGTCTGCGCAAAGGTGATTCGCTTTCCTAGCGAAAGCCGTGGCTTTGAGCCTGGCTGTGTCCAACCCGCGGTGCTGGCTTTTTGATTTTCCGAGGGTGTGACAGCTGTACGGCAGACAAAAGGTCCAGGCCAAATATTAAGGTAGGGTATATAAAGCCCCCTGTGCTGTGCCCGTGCCTTAACCGGAGGCAGGTGCCCCCCACACTGCAATTCCTGGCTTAAGTGGACACATCTCGTGAGACACGCTTCATGGGTTCACGCAGCCACACTGCTCCAACAGGGGTGCTGATGGGGACACAGCAAAAAAGAGAAGAGGGGAAGGAAACCTGCTACCTTTCAAGCTGCTTCTGCAGGCAGAAGGGTGATTTTTGCCTGTTGTTTTATTGAATTAGGAGCCAGTTGGATATTATAGCAGGTAGGTCATGTAAAAATCAGACAGAGGCATTGTGAGGATCCTGGAGAAATCCTCCTTAACAAATGCTTATTTGCAGAGGCAGTGACGAAGAAGGATCTGACATTGGGTGGGCAGTTATCTGGGCCCAAGGACCACTTAGGGAATCTTGGAGGCCAGGTCAGCACCCCTTTCCTCTTGCCCTGCAACAGCTCACCAAAACTCCCTCAGTGGCTCTGGCCCTGTGCTGTCACTGCCTGACGATCTCAGGGTCTCCAAGGACCTGCGGGCGGGGCGTGCGGCTAGGATGGGGCCATGGGCAGGTGAGGAGTGGCTTCCAAGAGCAGGATGTTGGGGTAGTGGGGTGTGATTGCGGGGTGGTGCCAGTGCAGGGCTGGGGTCCAGGGCAGAACCACTATCTACTCCTGGCATGCCCTTTCCTGCGGGACCAGCGCCTGTTGCAGGGACATGCAGGCAGCAGATCCTGGCTCTGCCCCGGGCCTCAGCCCCACACTGACACCTCCCCGCGATCCTGCCTCGCAATCCCAGCCCTGCCCCACCCTCCTGTTCTGCTTCCAGACACTGCTCCCCGCTCGCCCACAGCCCCATCCCGTCCACCGGGCCAATGCGCCCTGTCCATGTGAGTCCCAAGCTGGTCTTCAGGGAGACCCCACCCACCCACTCTGTCGAGCACTCCCAGCGGTGGGTGTAGGACAGATGGGCTGGGGTGCCCAGGCAGTGGGGCTGGGGCTGGCAGCAGCAAGCAGCAGCTGGGGCTGCCAGGAAACAGACATGCTACCACTACGTACCCAGGGGTAACGGGACCAGCTGCATGCATCGCGGCTCAGACTGCCCCCCACACTTGGACCAGTTGGGGCCAAGCGACCCACTGCAGACCAGCTGACCAGATCCAGCCCATGGCCTGTATTTTGCCCACCCCTGGTCCAATAAATGTCCCCAAATGCCCATTCCTGTTTACAGAATAGCTAACATCAGGGTCAGTATGAGGTCTGGTTTCATAACTGGAAACCACAGAATACATTAAATGTAGCTAGAGAAATGAACTAACTGTTCATTCTGCTATCTCTGAGGTTGGCATTTAAGTTCTTGACTTTGACTTCTGATTCAGATGTCCTTTTTGGGACAAGTCATTTCCAGGCCAAGAATCTCTGTTCCCTGAAAGATTTGGACTGACTGCTGCTACTAGTGTAGCTCTGCTGGTGGCAATAGAGTTGTTTCTGCTTTATGCTGCTGGAAGAGAAGGGAGAATCAGGTCCTAGCTGTCTAACAAAATGGAAAATTGCATTTAGAGCAGAATTTCTGAACTCATGGGTTGCCACCCAAAAATGGATTGCAGGAATATTTTAAAGGGTCGCAAGCAAGTGCCAGAAAAATGCACAAAAGTAGTTTCCCCCTTGCAGCCTGGCAATGTTCCAGCCTGCAAGGGGCTGCTTGGGCTGTGGCCAGCACACAGCCAGGCAGGGTCGTAGGAGCAGCCCCAGCAGCTGGATGCATGTAAGTGTATACTGAGTGGGGGTTGGAGGGCCAGGGCTTGGGGACTGTTGTGGGGTGAGGTGGCGGTGTGTGTAAGCATGTGTATGTGGAGGGGATTGGGGTGGTGCCTACTGACAGTGGGGGAAGGTGGCTGGACACTGAGGCTCCAGCAAGGCAGGTGGGGCGGGGGGAAGGCACCTGTCCCTTCAACAGGGGAAGGGCCAAGGGGGAGCTACGTGACCAGGCTGGCAACACCAGGAATGGTACCTATACTCGCAGGTGTGGGGTGACCAAGAGACACTGCTCAGCAGTGTTGTCAGCAGTGGGAGCATGGCTGTGGCAAGCAGTGAGCTCCCGCAGGTGGCCACAGTGCTGTCTGCAGCAGAGGGGGGTGGGGACCACCCGCAGGTGCTGCCAGCAGCAATCGGGGACTGCCTGCAGATGCAGCCAGTGCTGTTGGCAGTGGGGGGGAGTGGGATAGTGACAGGTGACCACCCGCAGGTGCCACCAGCAGTAGCAGCAGCACCTTTTTGCAGGGGGTGCACCACCAAGCTCAGGGGGTGCATGTGCACCTGTGGGTACCCCCTACGCATCACCAATGTTGGGGGCCCCCTTTGCCAGGGCTGTGGAGGGGGCCAGGAGGCTGCAAGTTGAGAGTGTGGGGGACCAGCATGGCCTGGGAGGGCAGCAGACTGTGTGGTGGGCACCAGTAGGGCTAGGGGCATGTGGGTCAGGATAAGCCATCAATCTTGGTAAATGGGTCCCAGCATGAAAAAGGTTGAGAACAACTGATTTAGAGGACAGTCGCTTTCACTGGCTGCAGAGGGAATGTGCTGGGGGGCGGGGGGCGGGGTGCATTATTGGTAAGTTAAACCCCAAAGAGGAAGGATCTCCCACTCCTTTAGATTTTGTACTCTGCACTTTTGATTGATAGACTGTAGGGTTCATGGATACATTTGTGCCAAGTGAATGTAGCTGAGCTCAGTGCAGGGCATTCTGCAACAGTCCCAAGACACAATCCTCATCCTAACCTGGCCATGGAAGCACACAAGAGCCCCGCCCTATCATAGTAGGGGGCAGCACCACACTTTTGGATTTAGCTGGAAACAAGATTTATGTGCCCCACTCCTATAAGCCAAGGTAGAGGTAGCCCAGGTTTGGAACACACATGTATTGGAAACAGTGGCTGCATCTACACGAGACACTGACAGCGCAGTTATTACTGAGCAGTCATTTAGTACTTGTATAAACAATAAATAAATGTATAAGCAAGTACTAAATGACTGTACAGTAACCTGAGGACTGCGCAGTAGTGCTGACAAACACTTTTTTCATGCCAGAGTAGCGCTGCATCACAGTTATTGCCAAGCAATGCTACTGCACAGTAGTATTGGGCTACTGCACGGTCAGGGTCTTCTGTAGACGTGGCCAGTGAATGCTTAATTTAAAAAAATCAAATTGACTTCAATCAAATCCCTCAGTGCTTTCATATATAGGAGACAGAAAGCAAATAATTACAAATACAGTATTTACACATACAAGCACAGGGACACAAGTCAGAAAACAAATTAGGTGTTCGGCTGTAGCTTCCTGTACTCTAGCAAACCACAGAATCATACCTACCATACCTTCATACCATCACCTACAGCATCATTTAGGCTCATAATTGAATTGTGGAGCTGTTACATATACGTTGAAAAAGTTATGAAGTACAACTGCTTATCTAATTAGATGTTTAAACTACCAGGTCTGAGTACAGTAGGTTTATCATGCAAATAATGGTCTAACAACTGTCTTCTAAATAACAGGATCAGATCTTAACCTCTTGTATTAATTTCAGTTCAAAACAGCCCCTACATAGAAACATCCCCCCCTCTTTTTATGCCCTCAGACAGTAACATAGATTTAATATTAGCTGACAAGTGATGCCATGTGCTCAGTTGCCTAGGCATAGTGTCTTCAATGCATTTTGGCTAGGAACCCAGCTAAGCCAATATTGTAACAGAGGGTGAAGCTAATTCCACTACATGCAATTTTGTTAGTGTTAGAAACAAGGTCCGCTATACTATAAACTATATCATGGATGTGACTCAGTATAATCAATGTGAGATGCATCATTTTGGATGTTTTGTTTTTTAAACATCTAAACTCAAAATGTCCTCAGTGTAAATCAAACTTATTCTTAATGTTTTGAAATACCCACAACCTAAGCCATTCCAATTGTAAAAAGATATAAACTCCTTAATTATTTACCACTTCAGAAAGAGAGCTTTAATGCCTCTTGTGTGTGACCTGTGAAACCACTGAATAAAGACTCCATATCAATTAATCATTGAGAGATGCATATACCTTTAACGTCACCATATAATCCATTGTGATAGGAAATCTCTTTTGGTTATACAAGTTCTTGTACAGGATATCAGCTGTTCTGAGAAAATTTAACATTTAGATTGAGAGTTGTGTTCAACTGGAAGTGAATTCCACATCATTTGTGGGAGCCCATTGTTACAAGCATTATTCGCTAATCAGAGACTGATATCCTTTAGCATATCAGTAATGTCACCTGCAAATTCAGCCTCAACTACATCTATCTTAGATTCTTAGGTATCACATTGGGCGGTGGGTATACTGATAACTGGATAGCTGGTGAAAAGAGCAGGTAGTGACAGTGGGCATTCAGGTAGTTCTATTTTTCTCTGGGGGTTAGTGTCCTCATTTGGTTCTTTCTGCAAACCTTTTGATGTCAACAATCTGCTGGTGTGCGAAACTCCTGAAGAATCATCACAATCCTTTTTACCTTTCAAGCAATGCTGCTGCTTATTTAGCTTTGTATCAGCTGGTGTTTCTTCCTTGAAGGATGATGCTGGCTGGGAACATTCTCCCAAGATTCCTTCTTTGTTCTGACTTGGCAGCGGTTCTTCCATAAAATAAGACCTGGACTGAATAACATGTTTGTTTTCCAAACCATCACATTGCATTGAGATGTTGTGAGCTGACTGAGATGTGACATCTGCACATGGAAGTATTTCAATGGGTTTTGCTATGGATATATAGTTCAGTTGTGATGACCGGGCTAACCTACCTTTCTTCTGAGTGTGTGAAATGGTACTTAGTGGCTTTCCATAAAACCAGCACAATTTAGAGACTGCTACTGGAATCTCTTGTGTAGGAAAACTTTCATAGAATACGGCTAATTTTGGATTCACTCCGTGTACAAGAAGGTCATTGCCATCGCATTCAGCCTTTGTTGTTGAAATGTTCCTCTCTTTTGATGTCAATTTACTGACTGGCACTTCAGCATAAAGAAAGCTCTGAACTATTTTCTCCACAAAAGTTTTTTCTTTCTGTGACTCTACTGATATTTTGGTTTTTCCATCTGAAGATAAAATATGAACGCTGACTTTCTTTTTTGCAGACGATGTTCTGTTTAGCTTTTTATTTTTCTTTACAGTTACTTTTTGAAGACCTTCTTCTTTTTCTCCATTTAAGGCAAGGGCGTAATCATAGTTGTTCTGTAATACTGGGTTGAAGTTGGTACATACTTCACTATTTTCATTTTCTAAGTCATACGAGACTTTACCTCTACAGACACATGGCCACCTATTCAAAATAAACTTTTGCATATATCTCTCTTCAGAATAAGTTATGGGGTATGTTTCACTCACTTTCTGTAGGAAAAAAAAATTGAACTTCAGTGTTTTCTTCTGCTACTAATACCCTTTCTATGACATTTGCATAAAGTTGTTCACAAAAATGGCAGAGGCAGAGACCTAGCCAGTAACATCACATACATATCTAAACATCCACATCATACATTGCAGTGCCATATAATAAAGTGTGCTTATTATATATCTTTGATACTTGTTTCCACACTTCACAGACAGTGGGTATTGTTTATATTACAGAAGACCATAGGAAAAAAGATACACAGAGGATTCATTGGAAGAAAATTCCCCCACAGCTCTTTACAGTCCTTACACAGATCAGAACAAAATAACTCAAGCAGAAAATACCACAGGAAGTGGAATCAGTCATAAGGCCAGGGAAAGGGTTCATTCAGGACATGCCTTAAACAAGCTAAGTTATTCTTCAGGGTTAAAAAACCTAGGGAGATCTTAGGGCCCAATTGCCATTTTACTTTGTTATAATAGTGACAATGAAGTTTTAACCCTTAAGCACCATGAACATGTGTGTGTGTATTCATCCTTCCTACTCTTTATTAACAGGCTAGAACCATGTGAATATTCATCTCCAACTCCTAACCTCATCTTCAGGGCAAAGAAGTGCCCTGATCCCTATATTCTGTCAAACAAGTCCCAACCCTTGTCCAGTACTAGAATATATTCTCTTACTAACCTTATGCAGTTTACACCACTTCCTTCCACATAGTCACTAGCTGTAAGTCAGATCTTCCCTATCTGCAGACCCTAGTGTTATCTGCCTTCTGCCTCATCCTGCTCATTTGCAAACTAAGCAGGACCTGGCAGTAGACCAGGTCAGGTGTGCTAGAATGAGGCCAAGTTGGCACTGACTTGTCCCAAGAGTGCTACTTTAACCTGTCTTCCAGGAATCAGAAAGGCACTCATTGTCTCATCTCCCGCAGAGTTTCTTAATTGAAACCCTAGGAAACTGGCCAGCACCCAAGACTTTAAATTTCCTAGGGTTGTCTCCTGGCAAAACTCCATTTACTTCACTGGGACAAGGATTGCAGCTCTGCTGAATGTTACATTGTATTCATGCTATTCCCAGTGCAGACAGTAAAACAGTTCACAGAGTGTAATCCACTATTGTGGCAATCTGACCTGTTCCGAGTAGATTATTCTCTTAATAGCAATATGCAATAATATAGGTCCTGTAATAAACTTTGTGAAACAAACAGAGCATTATTACCACTGGACTGGGAAATTTTGCCTTTGATGATCCAGCATGGATTATTTTGGCACCAGGCTTTTCCATTTCATCCTCAATGCTCAAGGAAATTAGGTTTTTCTTTTCTTCTGAATTATATTTTTTGGACTGCAAGTTACTCTTCACACTTCCTTGATTAAAAGCACTTTCCTTCAGAAGAGCTTCATTTCTCAAAATAAAGAAAGCAAACATCCCATATTTAAACCAGAGATGACTCAGATAGCTATTTGTCACCAGAGACATGGTAAGGCAGCAGTGTTTAAGAAGCATGTGCTAAATTGGGTCACTTAGCTTATCTGAGGTGTTGCTCATATTGCCCAGAGTCAACCTGCAATGAAGAGAAAGCAGTGGACTTTGTGGAAATTTAGGGCTAGATTTTCAAAAATTCCCAGCAGCTGTATGGCTAAGTACAGACTGTCAAAAAACCCAAGGCTGAATCCACTGAATCTTTGCAGGTTAATTTAAACTGCGTAGATTGAACTGAGAAGCAAGTGAACAGACATTCACTTTTGATTCCAGAAACACAGGCACATGCCTGCAGTGGCTCAGGCTAGAAGCCGGGGGCGTTAAAGCAGCCCTCCCTTCCCTTTGGCAGTGGCTGGAAGGCTGGAGGGAAGCTAGGAAAGAAACCCTTCAGGCTTCTCCACCCCCTCCCCGCTCAAGCTGTGGGGGTGGGAGGCATGGCCAGGCCCCAGCAGACCACTGAGTATGATTGGGGAGTGGGGTTTAAACCCCCATCCTGGCCTGCACAGACCCCAGCCAGGGTGTGCCTGGAGGGGAAGGGGGAAGCAGCCCCTGCTAGGCTTTTTCCCTGCTTCCCACTGGAGGGGCGTGGGGAGGTATGACCAGACTCTGGCCTGGGCCAGTATGCTGAGACAGAAGGGAGGAATGGGGTGTTTAACGCCCCCCCCAACCAGCACAGGACCCCAGCCAGGGTTTGCTTGGCAGGGGCACAGCAGCCCCTGCCTGGCTTTTCCCTGCTTACCACTCCAGCACGGGGAAGGCATGGCCAAATACCAGCCCCAGGATGACATGCTGAGGCAGAGGGGAGGGAGAGAAGTTTAAACTCCCTATCCTGCCTGCACAGGACCCCAGCCAGGGGCTGCCTGGCAGGGGTGCAGCAGCCCCTGGCTGGGGTCCCATGCGGTCAGGAGAGAGGGTTTAAACTCCATTCCCTCCCCTCAGCTTCAGCATGCCAGCCCAGGGATGGCATCTGGCCATGCCCCCTGCCACTTGAGCAGCAAGCAGGGAAAGCTTGGCAGGGGCTGTTCTGCCCCCACTAGGCACACCCCAGCTGAGGTCCCATCCTCTGCTTCATTCTGCCAGCCTGGCTCAGGATCTGGCCACTGCCACCTGCACTCCAGTGGCAAGTGGGGGAAAAGCCTGTAAGGAGCTGCTCTGTCCTTGCCAGGCAAACCATGGCTGGGGTCCAGAACAGGGTTTCCTACCCGCACCCCCACCCCGTCGCAGCCAGGCAGAGCAGTGATAGTGCTCTGGTTAGAGCCTACCCTGCTCTGCTGGATCTGCAGCACAGTAACCTGGAAATGCTGCAAAGCATCCTGGGATGCTAGAGGACTGCAAGGTAACTTGAACCAGGGATCTGGGACAGAAGTTCCATAAGTTGATTTCACCTAAGTCAGTTAAGTCTGATACTACATTCAATCAGATTCGCCTTACACCAGTTTTAGCCAGTTTGAAAGCGGTTTAAGTGCACTGAGCTTCTGTTCTGATACAGGTTTAAACCAGTTTCTGATCACTTAAACTGGTTTATGTGTAACTTCCATCCCTAGCCTATTTGACATGTGGCGGGCTCGCAGCTTTTGCCCGGCTTGGAAAAGGACACTTTGGACTGGTGGAACATTTTTACCAGTCAGGTAACAGCTTGCCCTGCCCCTGCTCTGTGGAGGTGTAGGGGGGGGGTGAGGAGCCCCTGGACCTGATTGAAGACTGTGCTTTGCAGGTCTGGCAGACTTCAAGGGCAGGGCCTCCGGTGTAAATAAAAGCCCAACATGCTCAGCACACTGGGCAGAGACAGGAGGGATGTTGGAGAGGGAAGAGCCTCCACCAGGATCCCTTCTTCGCCCCAGCAGTGTGCAAACTGGCACAGCTTCTGGGAGCCGCGTTGAGGCATCTTGAGCCTGCATCCTCAGCAGAGGGCTGGATGGAGCAGTGTGCAGACTGGCACATGGAGAGCTGGCCTTGGGAGCAACCTGAGGCTGCTCAGGTTAGCCCTGTCATAAACCAGATAATTGGAGCCCTGCAGTGTGGCCTGGCTAAAGAGCTAAAAGAGCCCGGGAGCCTAAAGAGCTTGGAAAAGGGGAGGCCGAAGCGTAAGGCTAAGTAAATCCAGCCAGCAGTGGTTAGGTTTCCCCCCACGAAAGCTGGAAGAACCCTTGGTGCCCAAAGCGGGGCACAGGGCCAGGAGGGGGTCTCAAAGTGACGCAGGCAACGCTGGTGGGGCCTCTGATTGAGCGAAGGGCTCCGAGGCCCGGTTGACAGCAGGTGAATCATTGTCATTCCTCTTTGATTAGCAGATGACTACCCACCTCTCCAGTGCACAGAGCAGAGTCAGTTCATCTTTTTAGTGCAGCCAAATCTGCAGTAGGATATAACACAACTTGGCCATTCAGAGAAACACTACAAAAGGGCTCAGTGGGAGAGAACAATTTTAATCCATTGGAAATTGGAAGGGTATTTGAAAGTAGATAACATGTAATTTCTGGTTGGAAACTGAGCAGCCCCTAGGGTTAATGATTTTGTCCTTGAAAAACTTACACCAGATCTCTCCCTGGTGGAAGATATAACCAGAATGACCTTTCAGCTTTATAGTAAAATAGTATTTTCAGCAACAGTAAAATAAGAAAGTACCTAAAAGAAGTACTTTCAGTTGCCTGCTCCTGGAGCACTGATTTAATACTGACACAGAAGGGAGGGAACTACCTACTGAATTGCCCAGAGCACTTTACGCTTCACAAATCTACACAATCCAGGAGGTTCTCCACTCCAAATACTCTACACCTCCACTCTGTCCAGGACTAACCTTGTTTTTTTGTGCCATTTAACTACTGAATGAGGTCATAATTAGAAAGGAAGAGTCAGAAAGGAACTCCAGAATTATTGGGAGCTGCCATGCAGTATGTCATTTATAACATAATTTCACTTAAATTTGCAATACTGTTTACACTACAACAGTACTTACCCTGCCTTCTGATCATCTGATGACAAAAGCCCATTGACACAGACACAGATTTTATTGTCTCTTTCTAGCTGTTGAGCAACAGTTTTGCCAGATTCACCATAAATGCTGTATTGTCCTAACTTGTCTTCTGAAAGGCAAGTGAGTTTTCATACATGATATGTAAATATGGACATATAGGAGATAAAAGTTACTTCTGGGAAGATAATATTAGACACCAAGCACTGTGAAACATCTTTCACCAAATTACATCAGTGGTTTAAACTGAATGATTCTAGCCTACAACTTTGTATAAAAGATGATTTATTAGAATACAATTCAGCCACAGGGACTTCTTCAGAGCAAGAAACCCAAAATAGTGATAGAAGTGTGGCAGGACAGCTAGAATCTCATATCAGGATACACTGAATCGGTCAGGCTTGTCGCTTGCTTCTAACTGATGGGACGCTCTGTTGTGAATTATAGTGCACTGCACTCTTGTCTCATTGAACACTGAATTATTAACAGCATCCTTAAAGCCACACTTCAGCCGGTTGTACACTGGTGCACAAAAGCATAAAGAAACTGAAGAGCTTGGCTTCCAATTCAGTTTCTGCAAAGGGAATCACAAGTACAGGACAAGGGAGACTCAGGGCAAAGAGCAATAGTAAGGGCTAGATAGAGAAGTACAAACATCCTGCCTATAGGTGGTGCTGAGGCCTTGCCACCAAGGAACTACAAGGCACTGTGTCCCCCTGGGGTATTATGGCTTCATTAGGGAGTGTATTTAGTAAGCATGCAAATGTAACTAAGAGAAAAATCTGAGGACAGTGCAGCTGCATAGATGTAAGTGAAGGTGATATTCACCCCTCAAAACATTTACTGCTAGAGTTAATGCCCCAAGTCATTTCATTTGTTGGTCAGATCTTAGGCTGAGTTGACAAGTCAAGCAGTTAAAAAATATCTTTTACTTGTAAATAGAGCAAAAATTGATATGGAATCACTGAGACACCAGAGAAACATCCCCATGTGGAGGAGTGCGTGGTTGCCATTGCATACACCCCTGCACATGGGCTTGGTGCAGAGCAAATTGTCCCAGGGTGGGTAGGGGAGGTCAACGCCTGTGCTGGTCCTAGCAGCCTCACCTGGGGTCCTGGGGCCTCCTGGGGCAGCAGCAGCAGAAATCTGGTGCCTCAGAGCCTGTCCAGTGGTCAGAGCATGGCTCTAGCTGGCCAGTTTGGGTGGTGTATGGTGCTGCCACGTGCAGCACACTACTTTTTTCAATGGCATTTTTTGTTGACACTGGGATTTCCTAGTGTCAAAAAACACCACTGCACTGCTAATTAGTAGCACAGCAAATGGGTTCACATGCAGAAGCAGCCCCTGGTAGGCTTTTCTCTTGCTTCCCACCGGAGAGGGTGGGGAGGCATGGCCAGGCCCCAGCCTGGGTCAGTATGCTGAGACAGAGGGGAGGAGAGGGGTGTTTAAACCCCCTCCCCTTTCCAACACGGGACCCAGCCAGGGTTTGCTTGGCAGGGGCACAGCAGCCCCTGCCTGGCTTACCCATGCTCACCACTCCAGCAGCGGGAAGGCATGGCCAGATACCAGCCCCAGGACGACATGCTGAGACAGAGGGGAGGAGAGGGGTGTTTAAACCCCCTCCCCTTTCCAACACGGGACCCAGCCAGGGTTTGCTTGGCAGGGGCACAGCAGCCCCTGCCTGGCTTACCCATGCTCACCACTCCAGCAGCGGGAAGGCATGGCCAGATACCAGCCCCAGGACGACATGCTGAGACAGAGGGGAGGGGGGTAGTTTAAACCCCCTCTCCTGCCTGCATAGGGCTGTCTGGCAGGGGTGCAGCAACACCTGGCTGGGGTCCCATGCGGTCAGGAGAGAGGGTTTAAACCCCACTCCCTCCCCTCAGCTTCAGTGTGCCAGCCCGGGGATGGTATCTGGCCATTCCCCCTGCCCCCTCTGCTTGGGTTTGAAGCACCACAAACCACACATGTGGTTGTGGGGTTGCACCCCGTGGCTGCATCCAGACGAGAGCAGCCATGCAGTATGTGGTGCCACAGACACGTCTTCTGTGCCACATACCATACATTTAGGTGTTCATGCTGTAAGGTAGCAGTGCGGCAGGCTTTTTTGACCCTGGGATCTCACCCACACAAAAAAAGTGGAGCAGTGCACATGGGTGCAGTGCATGCCACCACCCAAAACTGGAGCCTGGCCAGCTGGAGGCCCAAGAGGCCCCCAGGACCTCAGGTAAAGCTGCTGGGGCTAACCCAGTTCTGGCTCCTGCCTACCCTACCGCACCCAGGGTAACCTGCCATGCGCCAGAGGGCACGGGGCACAGGCATCCCCAGGGACAAGCAGCAGTGGCACAAGGTGTGCCACTACTGCTTGTCCCCAGGGAAACAGATGTCCATGCTCATGTGGACGTGGTCCGTAAGTACATATTTTACAATGGAACCTTCATAAGGGAATTTAATCTCAGAATTAATGTAAGCAATTGAACAAATCAGTAGTAGCAGTTATATAATCAAAGGAAAACGTAAGTAAGAATAGACGATATGCAAAGGAAACCTATAAACATTTGTACATTTACTCTACCATTGTGTTGTTCTACCTATCTGTTGCAAAGAAAAACTTTTATTCTGTCTCTTTAAAGCATCATAACACTACTGACAGGCCTTAGTGTATTTTCCTAAACCATAGCTACCAAAGGAGTTCCAGTTCTTACCTGTTGCAGCTGGTACAAGTATCTCCTCATTCTGACTAGTGGCACTCCTAGAAGAGCACCAGTGAGAAGTGTCTTTGTGATCAAGGGCAGATGCTAAATGGGCTTGATTTTCTTGCTGACAGAGGACTTCTAGCTTCTGAACCCTTTCAACCTGTCAGAAAATACAGGAAATACTGGAAACTGATGTATTTGCTGTGACCCACCAGTACTAAAAGTACTAAAAATATAACGTTAACACAGGAATCTTTTTAAATACTGTCATGGTAAACAGTGTGTCAGAAATGTTGTGTGTGCTTTGCCTTTAGCAAAAGCTAAAAAGTCAGTAAAGAAAACAAGTGTAGCATCTGTGTTAAAATGAAAGAACTCAGGCACTTGAGTTGTAAATAGGAGCACAGTTAATGCCCTTCCAGATTGTCATCCAAGTAGTAATACCATGCTCATGACATTAGAATATGACTCACTGATGTAAAATGAAAAACAAGTATGCACAAGATGCAGATTTAGCTATATATTTTTATAGACTCCATATATTTAGAAACAAATGTAAATAAACACTGCAGACATCTCAAATCTATCCCCACATACTGCTTTTTTTACTGAAACATAAAACAGTGATAGATGTCTAAATCAGCAATTTACAATAGATATTATATGGTTACCACTGTTACTGCCTATTTAAATAAGATGTGGTAGTTTAGACACCTTCAGTGCCCCATATTGTAATTGTTATCAAAAGGCTATCATAGTTTTTATAAATACATGTTGATGCATATCTGAGGTTAGAATTTGGCCGTTACCCTGAATGGAAATCTTGACTTTACCTAGAGCTCTGAAACCAGGCACTGGTGATTATGGCTCAGTAGAGAAGGGGAAAAAAAATCTGTAATTAACCCTAAGAGGTTGTAACTATTTCTAGCAACAAAACAAAGCTAATTGTTTATAGTAAGACTATTTCTCAGTGTAGAGTAGGAGGCTGGTTTTCTGCTTTGTTCTACTGGTATGGCTGTCTGCTTTTCACTTGTGCTGTAAATGTTTCTTCTTGCATCTGAGAAGTAGCTATTCCAGGAGTGCCTTTATCAGGAGCCCTGTAGCCACATGTTCACATTTATTTGTGGCAAGCTCTAACCACCAAAGTAAATTTAAGGAGGGACCATTTTCCTGAGTTACAATTGCAAGTTAAGGCACATGCTTCAAGCTTAACTGAAAAAAGAGTCCCATTTGGTAGTAATTTATTTTTCTGTTTACTTGAAAAGCAGTTAAGTTTATCATGGTAAATTACACACCAGATATTTTACTATTGTAAAAGGGACATAGTGCCATGCACTAAAAGCTACTCAGATACCTCAAAATCTAGAACTGCTGTACCATATTTTAGGCAGAGAAAAGAACTAACAAACATTTTGGATGTGCCCATAGACACCGTGCCTGCTTTCCATGGGTATCCATAGTACAACCAGAAAAGAAATTTGCATGAAAAGAGAGACCACCTCCTTTTATATCCTCCTGAAACATTATGTGAGCGAAACCTAGTGGAAGCTGGTATATGATTAAAATCACATGCAAGTTTGGCTAGAGGTAGGACAGCTATGAAGTGAATTAGCTTCAGTTTTGGGTTAGGCTGAGAACAGGACCTACCTCTGTCTTCCATTTTGGTCTTCTGTGACCTTTCGCTCTAAAACTAACAGGTTTTACTTTCTGGCTTAGCTTTAAAGTAATAAAACCTTCCTTTAAAGTGTGTAGGTCCTCTATGGAAAAGAATACAAAACAAAGTAGGAATAATTTGAAAGAGTATATAAACAGAAGTGTGTTTTAGATTAATCTATTACAATAGAGATTAACCATTAAACTGTGCATTAACAATAAGCAAGCGCCTGTACCAAGAACAGTGACTGCATGAAATGGTTCATTGCCTTGCATGTCTAAGCAGTGATTTAACGTGTTTACACTGGAGCACTGTTCTTCAGAGAACTGCTCTGGCCCATGCACACACAGCACTCCCTTCATCTGTGGTTGTACAAGTCTGTTCTGAGGCTCCTGGAAAACACCTATCTTATAATGCCCAGCACTGTCTCTGGGAGCAGAGGGTCTTGGGAGATTTCCTAACACAAGCGCTGTATTGTGAGATATATTAGGGTAACCGGCTGAGCCAATGCAGCTGGAATATTTGTGGTTTCCTAGTTGCAACATACTGGTTCAACCGTAACAGAGCTGAAGATTTTCCCTTGAGCATAAAATCTTCATTTGTACAATACTTTGGATGGCTAGTAGGTGCAGATGCAAGGGATTATACAGACATTGCATGCACAAGGCATGCAGACAAGCAGTTTCTCACAAGCAGTTTTCGGTTTACCTTAATCATTGAAAAAAAGTGCATTTTGATATCAAGAGCTAAAGCATCCCTTTTTGTAATTAGCATATTGCTTAGCATTAATAGTGCTAACATTATGCTTAATAAAATTAGACAACAAGACTTCACCGACAGTGTTTTATTAAGATTGTAAATAAACTAAACAGCTTCTAGGACAGACTTGAGACATTGCACAGTGTTTTATAAAGAAGTACCTTGCTGATAGCAGGCTTTGGCTTGCAGGTTGTCTGAAGCACTAAATGACCGGATAGCCGATTTGCCAATATGGTTCTTCCTAATCATCAGTCTGGGCGATTCAGACCTGCAAGTGCTAAACATATCAAAGCTCTGTATCTGATACAAAATTCAGAATCAACAACTGATCAGAAATGTCAGATGGCTGCCTATATCTTAATGCTGTAGGTGCTCATTAAGGGGTTGGTCCTGGAAAATGCTGACCATTTAAACTTGGACTGAAGGTAACAGGGGCTCAGTACTTCTCAATAATGGGTCCTAGTCTCCCAGAATTGCTCCTAGAAATATCTGACTGACAGGTTGACACAGCCTTGCTGTGGAGTTTCCCCCTAAAATGTGCATTCTCCAGATGGAGTACCTGCTCAGAAATGAGCCCGTAATCTGGAGGAGCCTTTCCATTAAATGGACATCTGTGAAAGGGACTTACAATTGAGACAAAAGTAATTTTTTTCCTTAAAAAATTTCTGTGGCAGTAACAGTGTTTCAGGGGCACATGACACCACCAAGCTCTGGCATGTTCAGTTTGAAAATAGTACACATGATGTATCTCTGCCAAGTTACAGGAGTAGGTCCCTGTTTCTGTATGATTTCCCCACCCGCCACCACATCTTTTCATATTGTCATAAAGTCATAAATCCCTAGATCTCTGATCACTTAGAAATCTCACACTTACATGGAAAAGAACCTGATTTTTTCAAGGCTTCCTTTTGGGGTTAAAAAAATACGTATATGTTCTGCAGCCCGTTTTCAGGTAATATAAGTAGGGACCTACTTAATTTGCGGTTTCCTGGATTGTGCCGGCACCACAAAATCTGGGATTGTCACAACGTCCGTGAAATCAACAAAAAAAAACTTAATAAAAATAAATGCTGGTGGTCTTTGCTGCCAGGAGGGGAAGGTGCCAGCTGGGGGGACAGCACGAAGGTCAGCAGACAAGATGGTGGCTACCCCCCCATTGCTTCTCCCTTTGCCAGGGCCTCTCCACCAGTCAGTGCCAAGGGGCAGGGCTGCACGAAAGGTAGCCAGCAGTCAAGATGGGGGCTGCCCCTTTGTCCCTCCTCCATCCTGGGGCCTCTCCACCTATCAGTGCCAAGGGGCAGGGCCTGTGCCAATCAGAGCCAAGGGGTGGAGCTGCTGTGAAATCACCAGGGAATTAGAGCTTTAGACCATGATCAACCTGTGAAAACTGGTAAGCGTGCCCAAGATTTAGGTAGATCCCTAAATATAAGTTACTGTTTGCATTGTGTTTTATAGCGATGGATCATTTCACTACACAGGACACGCAACATAAAAAATCCCCTGATTGCAAGGTTTTTCTTAACTATATCTATAGTTATATCCATTTTAACTATATGGTTGGTGTAAATTATGCAAACAAGATAATTTTAAGGATTTAGCTTAATTGCATGGAGAATATACTGAGTGTAAGATCAGTTATTAATAGTACATTTACCATATCTAAAGTACCTTTAAGCCAAGCTAAAACTAAAACATAAAACTTTCCGGTTCAGATTCACCTTGTTTTCAGATGAGTGAAGATCTGTTCATCTTCTGCAAGCTGCAGGGAAGGTTTGGGCCCAGAAATACCTGATCTTCTAGCACTGGGTAATTCATAATCCTCCTTAAATTCAAATGTCAATGGGGTTGACACATATGGCTTTAACTGTAATTTCCCAAGCTCTCGACACTGCAACAGATCAGAAGTACATGGAGCCTTAATTGAGCAAGAGGGCAGTCAGCTTGTTTCTATTATGTGAAGCAATGTTAAGGCTGCGAATCATAATCTCTCTTCCTGCATATGAACTTACAACCAGCATCAGTCAGAAATCGTTAGAACTTGTATTTGCTAGTGTATATTTTATAATTTTTTATTTGAAGATGCGCACAAGAAGCAAACCGCCAGAGGAAAAAAGTGTTGTTTCTACATACGCACTTACTGAAAGTGGAAACATTCTTCAAATGGTCTTTTTAGCTTGACCACACTGCAACACAGTTCCTATGAAGTCCTAGACAAACATGACTGTTGTATGTGTTACCTCAGCATTTGCCACCAAAGGTTTTCCAAAGAATTTGTTTTTCAAGGCCTCTGGCAACCCAGGACTTTCACCGTCTAAAGATGGACAATCTAGCGAGAGGTGTAGTGGGGAGGCTTTCTGCAAGATGTGACAATTGGTGGTAAACATGTTTATTGGTGCTCTGTGTTAAGCAGCTCCATTGACTTTTATTTTTGATTTTTTCTCAAGTGCCAGGTGACCTCCTCGCTTCACTGGCTGGAGCAGTCCCCAAAACAATAGGATAAAAAATGAGTCTCTCTTTCCCCCTCCTCTTCATCCCTCTGCTGTAGCTATTTATTACATGGTGCCAGTCGCCGTCCTGTCTAGGCACAGACATGACACGAGAGAGGAATATATCTTTCAAAGCTGACAAAAGGCACATTTATCCCAAATTCAGTACTGATTCACACTATACTCACTTCAATTCTGGCATACTTGGCCAAGCTCTCACGTGAACATTGCTCCAGAGCATCTAGTTTTGCAAAGAGTCTCTGTGTCATTTTTCTTTAGGTGAATTCCTGAAAACAAAACAAAGCAGAAGAGCTATTTCAGAGAAAAAGAAGATGATAACGTAAGAGCAGGACAACACCACTGTGTGGAGCACCGGCCACACTGAGGCAGCACAGCGGAGAACGGTCCATGGATGACACCTCCCCTCTATCGATCATGTTATCCCGGGGAGAAGGCAGGAGACATTTCAACTCAGTAAATCTCCTCCTCATTCCATATAAACAGATGAGGAGCAAGGATGCAGGTTTTGATCCCTCCTGCATCTCATGGGATCAACTATAATTTCAGGGTACACACAGACCCCCGTGACTTATACAGCTACCCTTCTTGTATCACCTCCCACTGTCCTGATGCTAACTGCCTCCCATAGCAACCGCAAAAACATTTCAGCGGGATCTAACATTAGCTCCTGAAGGAATTCCTGCTGCAAAACCTACAGGGGCAAATGTCACGGAGGAAAATAGACTAGTTTGATGAGTTACAAATGCTGAGGTCAGGGACATTAAAGGTGAAAAAGAGAGCGGACAGGGAATGATTCCCCTCTTTAAAACTTTGTGATATATAAAGAGGTAGAAAAAATGTTTTGCCCTGACCTTCAGGGTATTCATTACCTGTTTTCTACTGCATTCTCAGAAACTTTGGGAATATAGTCTTGCCTCTGCCAGTCTCTTGGAAGGAAAAGGGAGCTCAAGGAAACAAAGTTGTCTTAACTTTTCATTTAAAGGTGGGTATCTTGAATCTTTCACAGAGAGACCATTTCTCCCTACTGTTTCTCAGGTGTTTCTGTTAATTCTGTTACAAATCAAATGGAATCAGGACTTTTAACAGCCTAAGCCTCTCAACTGCCCAGTTTTCACTTTATTGGTCTGCCCAGATCATAACGCTGCTAATTCTCCAGTAGTCTGTAGTGTCTCCCAAGAAAAACAGGGTAGACATGACTTGAAGTTGAAGCGTAAATGCACAAGCAGAGCATCAACTACCCAGTCATTACTTCAGAAACCAGCAAAACAAACAAACAAACAAAACAAAAAACCCCCAAAAGGTCCTGGACAATATTTACCTCTTTGCAAGTTGCATAGGAGTACAGTATGAGCCATACTGGATCCAATCCAGAGGCTGTTTAGTCTGGTTTCCAGCTTCTGAGAATATCTCATCCTAGGTAGTCAGTGCCCTTAGCTCATTGTGCTCTGCTGTATGTGGACAGGACGGGGTGAGATGCAGATGGGGCTGGTAGGGGTTTCTTCTTGGGTGATGATCAAGCTTTGTTTCAGATCACAGACTCCTTAGAGATGGAGGAACACTTCCCCCAAAGCCAGTGCTACTTTGCTAGCACATGCTGGCTCCTGCATAAATGTCTGGCTCAGCTGGCAGAAAAGAAGAGGGAAGAGGCTCACAATAACCTGGCTGACAATGCAGACTGGAAGCCACTGCAGATCGGTTGATGGTTGGTTTTCCACAGGCCTCCTGTGTAAAACTGTTAATGAGGGTCCTCTGAAGGCTGCACCGCTGCCCTCACCTGGTCATTACGTAATTGCCAGGGACTAACACTACATGCGATAGCGATGGAGCCCACATTCAGCAAGGGGCAAAGGGGAAGAGCATGATAACAAGCTCCACAGGGCCAAGGCTGAGGAAGGGAGGAGTGAACAAAGGAGTAAGCAGAGTAAGCAGGGGAGGCTCCTTGGCTTCTAGCAGAATTCATAGGACACCTGCATGGCAGTAATAACGTTTAGCAGTTCCAGAATAGTTTACATGCTTGAAGCACCTTTTCCCAGTGCTAGAGTGATCATTAGAGACATACAAAAAACTACAACTCTTGGTTCCAAAATGATACTTTTTATTAGACCAACTGGGAAATTGCAAGAAAATTGTCCTTTTCTGCAAGCTTTCGAGATCAAAGTCCCTTCGTCAGGCTCTGGGAAAAGTATAGATGGTACAAGATGGTAAAAAGTCCCCATAGGTAGGAAATAAACTTCATTTTTGTACAAAAGGAGCTGAAGATGGAAAGCTGTCCCTCTGGGTCCATGAGAGTGATCATTAGCATTCTTATCTTACAGATGGGGAAACCAAGGGAGGCTGGATAACTTGCCCCAGACCACACAAAACAGCACTGGCAGAGCTGGGACTATAGCACAGACACACACTCGCTAACTTGGCTGATTCGCAGCACAGTAAAAGCTGGTGGCCTGATTCCAGAAGGGCTGAGCATCCCCTGTTGACTACACATTAGGTATATTTACACTGCAGCTGTTGTAGTGACTGCAACCTGTGTGCACCGCCCCCCCCCCAAGCTTGGTGTCTGCTTGCAGTGTAGTCACGATAACCCATTGCTCAACACAGACTAATCTCCCAAAAACTTACCCAGTTTCTTGGGTGTTTTGCAGCTATGCTGTGTACACAATTCCCTGCTCCCTGTATCTGAGGTAGCTAGTTCAAAGCCAGATCAGGTGCTTCAACACAAGGTGCAGTCAAGCAGGGACTGAATCAAGACATCCCTTAGGACCTGTAAATGGTCAAGATCTCTGGAAATCAGGCCTGTGTCTCTGCTGCGTTCAAACACATAGCAGTCCAGCTTGTAGCAGCAAATGGCGCAGAGAATCCTTGTTGTCTCCCTCCTAATACAAAAGAAATCTGCTATACATCAGTTGGTTGAGAACATATTCACCATCATATAAGTTTGAAGACAATGAGAGCAGGAGCTTTTTTCCTTCTTGCAATCTGAGAAACGAGTCTCTCCTTTAATCAAAGCATAAGCCCAGACCTCACAAGCTGTATCCCATTCATTCCCTGGCAGCCCGTTCTTGGGTGCTTTCCTCAACTGGGGCTTGTGACAGACACCAGGAAATAGTTTTTGTCCCTGACCAGCAGCAATTGCTGAAGTTACATCTTGTGTCATTCAAATAGTTCCTGCCCTTTAGACAGAGAAAACATGTACCATACACATTCAAGCCCCATGGAAACCTTTGTGTTTCCAACTCACTGCAACTTAGAAAAAGCAGTCTCTAGTAAACATACATCTACACCTCTTCCACACAATGGGATAAGAGACTTTACTGCTATACTAAAATAACAGGTAGACAGTGTAGTGCAAGGAAAGTGGTGTGACACATATATACTCAAAGGGACAGCACAGTTTAATAATGCATCTGTCTGAGAACATTTTTACTCGCTGTTATTGAAGTCCTACCTTAGATGATAAGACCTAAAAGAGGTTAAAGAAAATGCAATGACTGTTCAGTCTTTTCCATTTATTTTGCGCACTTTTTAACCCATATAATTGACTCATCTGTATAATCTTGCTCATGTGGGACAGAGTAAAACCTATTTTATATTGGAGACTGTGATTGTGTGACTGCAGTGACTGATGGGTAAAACAGGGGGCAAGTGCAGTACCTGAAATTACTGACTGTAGTAAAAACTGACTGTAGTAAAAAACTGACTGGATATGCTTTTAACAGCATTCACAGCCAGGAGACATAAGGAAATTACATATACAACCTTAGAGATGATTTATACCAGTACAATGAGCCCAGGTGTTCACAAAAAGCACCCCCCCGCTGAGAGTGGGTGTTGGTTGGCAAAGGCTATTGCTGAGCTGGTGCTGAACATGATTCATGCATCTGTGAGTGGAAACAAAGACAAACCCCCTCCAGCACCATTTTACTGCACTGCTGCTGAGTATGGTTTGTGCTTGCACTCAGCATCTGCCCAGCCATGCCTGCTGGCAGCACTCAGTCAGCCACAGGTCCTTTCTGCCAGGTAGGCTTAGCATGACAGTAGCCCTGCATGCTTGCAATCCTCTCCAGCAGGTAGAGAGCAGTTGCATGGATCGCACCTGGCAGCTTCCGTCCCAGAAACTCCATACACATTGCCCCACAGACGCGGGTTTTGCGCCACAGGGTACCAGTTAGTTTACAGCTGGGAAGCTGGGTTCTTCCCCTCCCTTACTTCCTCAGTTTCTTCCTCGCTTGAGATAACCCACAACTGCTTCTTCCTTCCCCTTGTTTCCCCAATTCTCAGCTTGTACTCGCTGTTTCCCCAGCAGCTCCATTATCCCTTCCTTAGTATCTTGAGTCCATCTGACAAAAGCCCTTCCTACTAACACCAGTGCTGCTGGTTGTTCACCAAGTCTTGCTTCCCCGATCATGGCACCCCCATCCACCTCCTCTCAAGGTCCTCTCCTGCAATGGCACTTACCAAGAGGCCTGACACAGTCTCCTAACCCCTCTGCAAAGCAGCTCGGCTTTTCCCAGGTTTGGACAGTTTGTGGTGGGGGTGGCTGGGACTCAGTCTCCTGGCTTCTCTACTTCTTTCCCCTGTGGCAGGACCCAGTAGTTTTTCTGCCCAGTTCTTTTGTTACAGGGTTGCTCAGCAATGGCTTCCCCTGCCTACCAGCTTTGTTTTTTGTCCTGTGTGTTGGTTCCTGTCCTGGCTTCCTGTTCCCAAGCACAATCTGTTGAACCAGGGGGTCCTCCCAGGGTATGTACAAAACCACACCCAGCCAGGAGAACGGTTTATGCTGCTTCCAGGACCTGATTCTGCTCTCGTGTATGCTGGTAAAAATCTGGAGGGACTCACTGGCCCTTCAAGAATGTCATGTGAATAAGGGGAATAAAAATGCGTCCTGTTGTTTCTGTTGCCACTCAGTGACAAAGTGACGGGGCATAGGAGAAGGAAGGTTACAGGCTGATCTGTAGGTGGGGCTTGAACTATGATAAAGGAATATATTTAAAAATGAGGACAGTCTTGAGCTAAGTTTAAATATCTCTCCAGCTACACTGTTTTCTGAGGGCCTATTTCCCCAACAAATGTGGGGAAGCTTTCAGGTTTCTTGGTGTGGTTACATTTGGGGGAGTAGAAGGACTGGACCAGCTGACCACACTTGGTTGGCCAGTGTGCTCATAGCTACCCCTGCCAGAACTATCCTTAAAGCCATGAAAAAGGATTGAAAACCAGCTTAGAAGAAACTGCATTTAGGAAAGCTCCTTCACATTACGTGGCTCTCAGCCTTCAGCATAACAGACAAGCAGACACAAGTTACGTACTTTCCACGGTGCAATTGGAAGAGAGGAATAAAGGCAGCTCCTGATTGCAGCTCAGAGAGCAGCTCCTGAATAGCCCCTCTTGCAATCTTTATATCCAACAAATCTTTGCACTGGGTTAGTGCAGAAGGTCAATCAGTAAATAAAAATAATAATGTAATGTTTTTAAAAGTACACTGAAATGGTGAAATACAATGAAAGGCAAACAAACGAACTCACACTTGCCTTGTCACAGTGTTGTTAGGTACTGTAGCACCTAGTCCACAGCCACCTAGGACTTAATAGACGTCACAGTGCTGGTTTTTGTGACATCCTTCTGACATAAGAAACGTTGCTCTAGAATTAAAATAGAACCGCTGTTATTTGTGAACATAGGTAAGTACAGTCAGAAAGCCTGAACTGAATCAATTCAATCATCGAGTTTAATCTAAAATGTATAGATTGAACCAATAAGCAAATGAACGGATATTCACGTTTGATTCTGGAAATGCAGCCACATGCCTGCAGTGACCTAGGCTAGAAGCTGGGGAGGAGGGGGGAGAGTGTCCTAGAGCACACCACCCTGCTTGGCTGGAGCAGACAGCTTGGCCCAAGGCTAGCCTGCCTACCCTGCAAAGGGAGGGGACATTGTGGGGGAGGTGCAAAGCATCCTGGGATGCTGGTGGACTGAAAGCTAACTTCAATCTGGAGGAAATCTGGGACAGCAATTCAATAAGCTGATTTAACCTAAATCAATTAAGTCTGATACTGCATCCATTCATTAAGCTTTATCTTAAACCAGTTTTATCCCTTTTGAAAGCAGTTTATGTGAACTGAACTTCTGTTGTGTTACAGATTTGAACTGGTTTCCAGTCACATATACCACTTTATGTGTAATTTCTGCCCCAGCCAGTAAGACCTGGACATCCGAACAGTTCTGATTCCAGCCAGAAGAGGGCAGCAACAACCATAGCCAAGCTAGCTGATTGCACACTGTCACATTCAAAAATCCCTGCTAACAGTTACTAAGGATGCAAAGTCGAAGAGTTCAAAAGTTAGGGTATGTCTGTGCTGCCTTAATTCAAGCCCCTCTTGAATATACATTTTAGTAAAGCCTTTAATTAAATGATTACATACTATTTTTCCCCAGCAGTCCCTTGTCACATTTAATGCGAAAAGGAACTTGCATCTATCCACTGCTAATATTTTTTCCACAATGAAAACTGAAAATACATTTTTATTACAAAAATTATGATTACCACAGCATTATAAAAATGCTTATGTTTATGAAACCTCTGTGAAACTGTAAAAAAAGTTTTTGATAACTGCGTTTGTGAAATATTTTCAGCACTCCATATTTTTAAGAAAATAAAAAGTCAATTTAGTATTCAAATTTGAATTTGTGAATATTGAAGAAATTTCTGATAAACCCCTGGATTCCTGAGTTCTCTTTCCCCATCTTCACAATTATGATTTAGAGAGGCCTCTTCACAGTCCTTGTAAGTAGGTTGCCCATTTCACAGACTGGGAAACTTAAGCTTGGAGAAGAAAATTGGTATGGACAAAGGTCACATTTAAGAACCCATTTGTCCCTCTGTGACTTTCTAGGTCGTATGACCACCACTAAGTGGGGAACAGCCTTGAAGGTAAGTGGGTTAGATCAGGGCGGGCAATTATTTGGGTTGGAGGGCCACTTAAGGAGTTTCGGTCAGCTATTGAGGGCCAGGGGAGCAGGGGTGCTGACCTGGCCTTGGCCTCCTGTCACAGCTGTTTACAAAGCTCCACATGGTAGTGGAGGAGGGGATGGGGAGCTACCAATTGATCCAGTCTGGCCCCAGCCCCAGTGAGACATGTGGGGTGCTGATTGCAGCTCAGCCCCAGGCCCCAGGGCCGTACCCTGTGCTGTCACTGCTCCACAATCCCGGTCCCAGCCCCAGCCCCAGGCCTGGCCCTGCCCACCCATCCCTCTCCCAGACACTGTTCTCCACCCACCAGTGGCTCCCATCTGCCTGTGAGGGTGTGTGTGTGTGTGTGTGGGGGGGGTTCTTCATGGAGACCCTGCCCACCCACCCACTCCATCTGGCACCCCTGGTGGCGGGTGCAGGATGGATGGGGTGGGATGCCCAAGCAGCAGATCAGCTTCCAGCCGCAGTAATTTTGTGTGGTTTCAACGGAAGACATTGACCCAGTTACAAGGAAGCCTGTGGTCTCAGTGCATAGCAGAAAGTCACTCAGGGTGCTTAGGTTAGAGGAGTTTCTGGGTAGAAATGACACTTTGAAATAAAGAAACAGACAAACATTAGATTTAGCTGTTTTCTTTATTCGAGCGAGATTCGTGGTTTAGCTCCAGAAGAAACTGACTTTTCTGTCAAACTTAGTACCACATGGCATCAGCTTCCCCCAAATGGTTTACAACTTTTTAGCAAAGTTTTCAAATGAACTTCTTCAACCTTGTAATAAAACCTGAAGTCAGTTGCACCTCAGATCATCTTAGGTTTTATTCTATTTTGAACCTTTTTTTACTAATTCTAAAATATGGAACCTTTTCGGTTAATACTTATGGGTTGGTTTGAGCTGACATTTATATCAAAGTCAAAACAAAATTATTCTAAAATTTGGGGGTTGTTAAGATCTGGACTCCTTTCAAGTCTGTAGTAATATTTTAGATAAGAGAAAAACATGAATTAAATATGAGAATCAGAAGTGTCCAGTCATGTTCATTTTGCCAAGTCCCATAATTCATTTTAAATAATTGATTTGTTTGATGGATTTGATTCAGCTCTTATTAAAGACAGTAGCCAAACTGCCATGGAGTTCAGTGCTGTAGGATCAAAACCTTGAGTTTTAGTGGGCTCCTGCAAAAGTATTATCTATCTGTTAGAGACACAGAACACTTACAGATACCACCGAGTCAAGAAGTGACACGGAGGAAGGGAGGCAAGGAAAAAACTTTCTTCAGGCCACAACATTTAGTTGTGTGGAATAGGAGTTAGCAATGTTAAAATGCACAGGCCACTAACAATAGGACAAAGCACTGGATCTGAGGATCTAGGCTTAGAGGGCATGTTTGCACCTAAATGTGACACTTTTCTCTTTAAAAGAAAAAAGAAAAAAAAAGTGGTAACGGTTGGCAGATGTGTCACGTTTTCAAGATTACAGATCAGTAACTATGGAGCAGGAGTAAACTGCATATGGATTTGACCTTTTCTTGTGTGTAAAATGAAGGTTTGGCAAAAACCAAGGGTGCTCAATGCGATAGTAGATATGTCAACCATTTACATGATAGCTAGCACATTGATGCCAGGGCTCTGCACTGCTGTATACATTTGAAATGAGTGATTCTCAGCCAGGGTGCCATAGCAGCCTGGGGTGCCTTGAAATCCTTTCAAGGGTGTCACACAATGCTAGCACTGTTCTGTTGATAAATGGTTCACAAGATAAATCCACTTAGATTTCAAATAGAAATAGATGTGGTCTTCTTGAGTTCTTTGCAACAAAAAAAACCCTGTTCTATTATTTTTCTATAGACAGATTTTAAGAAAAGAGTGAAAACTAAGAGCTAGCATTTTCCAAGAAGTGCCTTCAGTCTATCAGGGGTGCCTTTAGTCTAAAAAGGTTGAGAACCGCTGGCTTAAATAGAATAAGATCTACTACATTTCTGGAATTATGGGGAATTGCCGCCATGTTCCTAAGCTGTTATTCGACCAGGGAATACACAGCCCAACCTAGTGGTTAGGACGTGGTTAAGGGCAGTGGATCAGAGGCAGTAGCTCAGTCTGGAACAAGCCAAGGGTCTGAAACCAGAGATCAGGAGCAAGGCAGCACCCATACTCAGAACTGTGAGAGTTCAACATGATGTGGTCAGCAGACATGGGTGTGTTTAAACAGGAGATCTCAGCCTTATCTACCCCAACTGACCTAGGTGAAGCTGGCTGTTATTGCTTAACCCAGAGACATAACAGGTTGCTTCTGTGCCCTGGGCAGCGACAGCTGCTACCACTAGTTTTGCAGCCCTCTAAGCATGGGTGGATCCAGGAATTTGAAGGAGGGGGACTATTTGATGTCCTCAAGGATCGTGGTGACAACCACTTGAGCTGTGGGCTGCCGTCGGACGGTGGCCGATGGTCAAAGTCCCCTGGACCCCCTTGCGGGAGCCCAGCGGGGGGCGGATCCAGCCTGGCCCCCAGCTGCTGCTGTGTCGGGTGACCAGCACCGTGACAACATCAACTTAGACGATAATGGACGGGGTATCTTCTGCTTGGTGTCTAGCCCTCACTGTTCTTTATGGTTAAAAGTCTAAAAACATAAAAGGTTAAAAGCTTAAAACCACAGGATGTGGCCACCACTGGGTCAGGCAACCAGCACCTTAAAAACACCAATAAATTAAGGAGGACAACTAAAGAGAAAACAGGGCATGCACGTGCAGGGCCATAGGGCCAAAACAAGTGCTCCCCGGGGGGACACCGAGCAGAGCACCCCAGACAGCGCCCACCTGCTCGCAAACTTGGACAGCTCACGGCGGCTACTGCCCAGTGGTACTCTGCCCAGAGATGCACGCGAAGGACACCAAGAAAAAACACCCTGAGGTCACTGGGAGCCTTCCCGGCCAGGGCCTCCTTCCTGGATAGCCAGATGACAAGCTTGGCCAGAGCCAGGAGGAGGTTGACCTTGGTGGGGCGACGGATGGGGTGTGCATAAACTACAGGTGAGGGGAGACGTGCAGCCAGAACTTGAGGAGCACGTTGTGAAGGAGGAGGTGCAGGGGCTGCAGTCTGGCGCAGTCGATGACCAGGTGCGCCAGAGTCTCCTGCTCACAGCAAAATGGGCACTGGTTGGAGACCGGTTCAAAGTGGGCCAGCCACATGCCTGTCGCGATGGCCCCATGAAGGAGCTGCCAGCCTAGGTCCCCAGCAGCTCTGGGGATCAGGTCAGAGTACAGGCTCTGCCCCCGGGACCCGTCAGCCTCGCCCTCGCCAAAGGTGAAGTAGTCCTGCCAGGCAGTGTCCTGGCGGGCCACAAGGGCGATATGACGGATCGTCCGGCGGACGAACGTGTATAGCTGACGTTGGCGGGCCGTAGAAAAGCGGACTGGGCTAGTGTCCCCCAGCTTAGATAGTGCAAGAGATGCCACCAGTGCCTCTTTCCCCTTCCCCCCATGTGTACAAAGCAGACCACAGCAGCACTGGCCAGGGACTTTTTGGAGTCCCTGAAGCAGGTAGAGTCCTTCTTGCAGAGCTCAACACCGCCTCTCCTCCAGTGCAGGTATCCCCTCCCTCTTTCACACTGTCTAGCAGGGGTTGCCTCAGGGTAGAAGAAGTGGGGACCTGCCCACAGCCCCTGCTGTCTGGGTCTGTCCTAGGAGCAGGGAAGCTCCCAGGGTTTCTCCTGCCCTGCTCCAGCCAGGATCATGGGGAAGCAGCAGTCTGGGCTTCCCATCTTGGCTGGGGACAGTGGCAGTGATGGGGGGCCATAAGGGACACCCAGGGGGCAGGTAAGGAGCAGAAATGCTTGGAAACCTGCTGCTGCTGCTGCCTCCAGCTTCCCTGGAGACAGGGGAAGCCCCAAAACCACTTGTGCAGCCAGGGACTGTGAGGAGCAGCTGCACAGGGTGCTGGGTCTCTGCTTTCCCCGACTGGCCCGAGGGATCCAGCTGATGGAAGCAGCTGTGCTGAGGGTCAGGCAGGGCTGGAGGTGGGCAGTCCTCTCCCTTCCAGGCACTCCTGCTCCCTGCCAAGCCCTTGGCACAGCTGGAGCCCCCAGGCCCACAAGGGAGATGTGGTGGAGAGAGAGGAAAAAGAGACCTAGTGCCCTGTGAAGCTCCTGGCTGGAGCGGGGCAGGAGCAGACCCATGCTTCCTCCACCCTTGGTCAGCTGCATACAGCAGCAGGTGGGCCCTCCCTACTTCCCCTGCTCTCCTCACACAACAGGGCACTCAGGCATCCATGGCTTCAGGGAAACAGGTCCTCCAGAAGGTGCCCTTCTTGTCTAGGTGCCACTCCACTGCACCCTCTGGATCCACCCTTGCCTCTAAGTCAGCACCCCAGGCTGGTGCCCTGCTGGCCTATTTCCGGTTACGCTCTTGAGTTAACTGAGTGCAATGGGCCTGAAATTAAAGGCTGATCACTTTATGGGGGGGAAGGGGCAACACACCACAGCCAGAATAATGGGTGGGAGCAACCAATGAGAAAACGGAGAGCAGAGCAAGGGAGATCCAGAGCAAGTGCAGTGGTGCTGATGCACCCCCCTCCCCTTTCATACCCATCCCTAGAAGCAGCAGCTAGAGATTTTTTTTAAGTCCCAAGAAAGGTAAGAATCCTGTCCCCCCTCCCCTCAGCACATCCTCCCTTCCCCTCCCTCCTCAGCCCCACGTCCCTCCATTCGCCCGCTCCTGCCAGCCATGGTCCCACTGTCTTTGGCTAATCTGGGAGCAGGGTAGGGGGACAGTGGCTCCCAAGTCCCTCTTGCCCCACTGCAGCTGGAGTCAAGAGGAGCAGGTTGGGTTTCTTTCTCGGCCCATCTCCCCAGGTGTTCCCTGTGAGCAGGGGAGTAGGAGAAACCAGCTGTGACAACTGGACCGCTGAGCCTGGCTGCTGCAGCACTGGAGCTCCTCCTCCTACAACCCTCCCCAGCCCCCACCCGGGGAACAGGCAGGGAGGAGGACCCCAACCACTGCCATTGCTGCTGCTGCAGCTGTCCTTGGCTAGAGAGAGGCAGGAGTGGCCCTGGAGTCCTGCCTCCCCTCCCTGCTCCTGGATCAACCAGGGGCAGTGGGGACAGTGGCAGTGGCAGTGGCAGGTGGAGAAGGAGACAGGAGAGGAGGGGAGAGGATGGGCTGCTGAGAGCAAGGGGGACAGTATTCTTACCTTTTTGGGGACTTAAAAAAGCCCCTGCTGCTGCTCTAGGGGTGAGGTCGGCCTGCCCTGGTGGGGGGTGTGGAGCCAGGAGTGGGGATGCAGCCAACCCTGCAGCACTGGTCGCTTCTCCCACACCCACCTTCACCAAATCCTGGATCCATCCGTAGAGAGGAGTGTAGTTGAAGGGTTAGGAAAGCACTTTGGAGCTTTGCCCAGAGGACCAGAAATCCTGGTTGAATTTCCTCCTCCTGATGTCATAAATGGCTTGTTTAGGCGATGCAGGTGGCATTGACTGGGAGATCTCGTACCTTGCAGGTCCTCAGGTAGATAGGTAAAATGTGAAGGAAAAATACAGCCATAACCTCACCAAGAGGCTCTAGGAAAGCTGGAAAATGAACTGTAACCGCTGAAGAAGGGGCAGGTTTTGGTCAACTGCAAGAACTAGGCCATACACATACCCATTCTCATAGTTCTATCTGGGAGCTGCCAACTGATGTCCTTGGCAGGCCACAGGGCCACAGTGGAGTAGAGAATGGCTTCTACCATGTTTCTTTGTTCTCCATAGGGGGTAGGAAGCCCAGAGGTGAGGATTAAGAGAGAGGAAATGAATGGTGGGGGGGGACGACACAAGTGTTTACAGATACTTGTGAGGTATAGTTTGTAGCCAAACCTTCTGGATGCCGCTCAAGTAGTTCATTAGTTATAGCTGGTAGGGAACGGAGGTCAACAATGAACTCTAGGTGAGGTCTGAGGTGAGCAGGGAGCACTCACACAGGGCTCACTTAAAATAAGGGTATCAGGAGGAGCACACCACGAGCACGGATAGCCTGGTGTGCTGAGCAAGCACTGTAGGGCCCATTCGGTCCCTCCCACCACAGTCCATGAGGTTTCTGATCTTGGTGAGACCAGCCAGGACCATCTCCAGGCACGCCAAGGGAAAAGCCAGAGTTTGTGATAAAAGGGCTAGATTATGCCCTTATTTGCTTAAATCACCATTTATCACTGATCCTAAGGTACAGGAATATATAACATTATTCATTCTTTACTCCACGGCCTTATCCCCAGGTGTGCAACCAATAGTTTCACTGATTTCACCCGTAAAGTAGGAGGTAACATGAATTGGTGCGACTGATCGGGCGCCATGCACTAAAATGCACTTGTGCTCAGTTATGTGTATCAAAAGCCCTGCCCATTCGGTGACAGAATAAGCAATAGATTGGGGTTTTGACTTGCATAGAAGGAAGATAAGGAGAATGTCTATCTTTGGCCCCTGAGCCTAATTAAACCAAACTATTATTTTTCAAAAGACTAGAGGGCAGGTGCCCAGTCAATGTAAACTACATTGGCGCCACAGAAGTCATTGCAGAGTTACACTCCCTGAGGAACTGGTCTTCTCTCCCTCTGACGCTCCCTGTCACAAAAAATGCTGGTTTAAAACAAGAACTTGGTGCTACCTAAAGAAAGTGTTGAGGGGAAACTATTTTATGAAACTGTTATTTCTGTTTAAAACGTTGCAAGTATAAAACAGCATTACACTATCACAGTGTGGTGAATGTTTCCTGTGGTTACAGTACTCTGAGGAGGTTAACACTACCACTGAGATTAGCCTTTAAATTTATCAAGAGAAAGGAAGGCTTTGAAAGGTTTAATAATGGAGAAAGTTTGTGAGTGGGTAAGACAATAAATAATGAAACTACACCAGTCCCCAGGCCCAAGCCACATTTGATTTCTCTCTCCTTGGGATCCTGTGAGATACCATTCTGGTCTCACTTGGGTTTCAGACAGCAGCAGCAAGCTTTCAAAGAGTAGGAAGATCAAGAGACTACAGCCTCACAGGCCAAGAGTCCTCCTTTCAGCTTTATTTGCAAACACCCCCTTGATCAGCTTTATCCTCCTGGGGCCAACTGGCCTTCTCTTCATCCCTTGCATGTTTAGTGGGGGTCTTGGGCAACAGCTAGTCTCCAGCCAAATCCTGTTTTTAGAGTATTTGGGGAACAATGCTAAATGTGCCAATGCTTCCATAAAGGTTCTTCTGGAGTAGGACTGCATTTACCAATTAAACTAAAGTTTTGAAGATCTGAAGGGACTCACTCCCTCCAGGTCATTAACAGCCACCTCTGCACATTCACATTGTTACATAAGTTAGTGTTTCTCAACTGGTGGGACGCGTCCCACTGGTGGGATGCAAAGGCCATCTAGGTGGGATGCGGAGAAACAGCAGGCTCACCGCCGGCACTTCTGGGTTCACCACCAGCACTTCTGCCACTGTGTGTCGCCAGCACTTCTGGGCTTGCTTGTTGACTGGCTGCCGGGGGATGCCCCCCACTCATTGTTAGTTATGGTGGGACCAGGATTTTGGGGACCAATGGTTGGTAGGACGTAAGGTGGAAAAGGCTGAGAATTGCTGACACAGGTGATACGTGCACTGCTTGTTGCACTGGGTTACAAAGACCCCTGTCAGTTCACAGACTTCATGTTGTCTCATGATTTCATAGTTACCCACTTTAAGGGGAGAACATGAGAGCTACAGGAGAGCTCCTGGGCAGATCTCCAAGTGCTACAGAGCAGAAGGGAGATCTCCTAAAGGATTTCCCTTAACACTGTCTAGTGGAGCACGGCCTAAGGAGAACCGTTTTCCTTCATGTGGGTAACTTTCTTCAGAATGCCTCATAGTACATCAAATTTGAGGTGATCCCTTCAAACTTGTCAGTTAGAGGAAATATTCCCATTTCCCTTGCTACAAATCTTGTTCAAGTGGAGCATCCCTTGTAAAAATGTTTGCCTTCTAATGAATGCAGATATCCATGCTTAAGAGGAGTGAAAGTATGGTAGCCCATAGTTGGAACAGCAGCTGCCAGAAGATGTGACACCCAGGATGGGGCACTTTTACTTCCCTCACACATTGCATTTCACTTGCCTAAAGCCCAATTATTTCTGGTCTTGCAGACTGAAATGTACTTCTCCCTGGAGTAGAACAAAGTTGCCTGTTGCTATATAGAAGTTACTGTTTTATACTGACCCAAATGACAGGACCTGATGTAATAGGGAATACTGTGAACTCGCTTTTCTAGGATGTCTACCATCTCACAGCTGAATTCTGAAAAGGGCAATTATATCTCTCACTCTCTTTATGAGCAACCAAGAGCTAGTTTAGGCACACAACGTTGGATGTGGGCCCGCATTTTAATTTCTTGGTCAGAATGTAGTCTCAGTCATTAGGGGACCTAATCAGACATTCCCTTAATCTGCTCCATGTCATTAAAGCAGGGGGAGAGCATTCAATAATGAACGAGGAGGTAAGAATTGTAACAGTTTGGGACAAAACAAGGGAAACACTAAGTTTTAGGAGCATTTCTGTTGATTTCACACACAAATGATCTGGAAAGAGAAGAGGTGAGATGTGATAAAAGTTTGATGGTGCTTAAAAGATGGAGTATTTCAAAGGATTATTACATTATAGATTGTATTTATATCAGAAAATATTTTTCTTAACAATTGAATTAAGTGCACTTACGAAACAGTAAATGCTGAAATAGATCCTTGCTGGATTGTTTTGATAGATAGTTGACAAATACGTATTTACACATAATGTAATTTAAAGTGGTTGCTGAGGATGGTTATTGTTGCTTTGGGAGGAAGGTGGCTACATTTTTAATAATATTAAAATAAATCCTTCCAAAAGGCTCAGGGGAAAAACATGAGACTGTTTCTTTAAGGGGTGCTGGGTTTTCCCATGGACTGACTCAGATTCAAAGATTGTTGTCAAGCTGGAAACTATAAGCGTGGTTTTTTTAGTGATAATATAGGTCAAGGTTTTGCTGACAGCTTCTGCCATGTGCACTGTGCACATTAATTGGAAGAGGAAATTCTGTTAGGCAGCAGTGAGCTATGAAATCAAGGAACTATCTACAAAAATGAAAGGGGTATCCTAATCATTGGCAAGGTAAAGAATCACCAGTTTGGCTAATCTTTGATATCATTACTAGAACAAATAACTTTGTTTACAACAAGATCATGTTTTACTGCTTTCTTGTCTATGCTTTCCGTAAACAGTGCACTGCATATGCTTGTGAAGTAGGGTCAATTAATTTATATTTATTGATAACATATACTATTTTATATAATATACAGTTAATTTTTATGTATGTACTTGCTCTAAGTTGTAATTCAATTATGATATACTCAAAGGTTTTAGTAGCTAAACTACTAAAGAGATTAGACCAGATACTTAGATAGGGTCATGTTCAAATTCTCAAGTTTGGAAATGGTGCCTACAATTTGGAATAAAAATGGGAATAGTGAATCCCCCAGTCATTTGTTATTTCAAATCTAAATGTTGTATCTAAATGTTACAGTTGAAGTCAAGCAAGACTTTCTTTAAAAAGAGCTGTTCATAGAGATCGTTTTCATAGTATTTGTTTGTTTTAACTTGCACAAAGTTAACAGGTTGGCAGGACCTTCAGATTCTCTTACCAAATCTGATAATAAGGAAGAGCTTGAAATCTCACTAAGGTAGCTATCATCATCCAAAAAGTGGAGAAGAGCTTCCAGCAGGCTGTGGCAGAAGCCACACAAGTAGAAGAATCAGGATATCTGTATTCTAGAGCGGTGTTTTGCCACACATATCCTTCAGGGTATGAGACAAACTTCTGGAAGGGTAGACAAGAGAAAAGCATAAAAAAGAAAGAAAGAAAGAAAAACTCTACAATAACTTTTAGATTGATGAAGAAGTTTGAAAGGTGAGGAATCACAGAGGGGCCCAGCAGCATAACAAACTTAAGAAGAGGTATGTAACCCACGAATGTTTGAGACCCACTAATTTCAACTTTTAATTTTAATTTTTAGAAACATGCTCTAATATGATGTGTGTTGGTTGAAAAATTAATATTTACAAGCTTTTTCATATCTTTGACATTTAAAAAGTATGTGGAAATATCCACTTTTGATTATTTCATAACAAACTTA
The DNA here is from genome assembly GCF_001723895.1 of Crocodylus porosus. Lineage (NCBI taxonomy): Eukaryota > Metazoa > Chordata > Crocodylia > Crocodylidae > Crocodylus > Crocodylus porosus. Next base: position 62,145,015 of record NW_017728907.1, read on the forward strand.
AGTATCTATGTAAACGAGAACTGCTAGTGCTACCATGCTTGTGAATGAGAGCCATGCTACACTTTCATCTGTAGAGCTCATGTTGGAGCTAGGATCTACTATGCTTAGCCTCATAAACAGAACTGAGCAATGTCTCCTTTCAGAAACCCAGATGTATCCCAAAGTTTCTGCTCCAAAAAATAATGCTTAGGTTCATAGGCAACTGGTGGTTCCTGAGTTGGGGGGGGGGGGCATTTGCCCCCCTAGCGGCCAGTCAGCAACCGGGGGGTCCCCCTGCAGCTGATCCTGTTGACTCGCAAGTGGTAGTGGCACGCTACTGGCACTTCCAGGTGAGCTCAATCGGCCATGGGGGAACCATGGGGATCACTTCTCCTGGTGCCCCACTCCCTGGCCAGCGCTCTTGGGAGGAGGGCACCAGCACTCTCACCTGCCCCCCTTTCCAGGAATGCTGGCTATCGGGGGGTGCACCCCCATGCACCCCCTTTGTGTCACCACTGCTTAGGTTACTCCTGTGTGTGTCCTCAGATAGCCTCCAAATGGATATGCTGTCCCAGGAAAAGTTTTCAGCCCTGCACTTCAGTTTTTCTCAAGTACCCACTAAAACCAAGTATGGCTCTTCCTCTTTTCATCAACTTAAAGTATTTCAGTCTTGAGCAAAAGTGCCCTTCAGCTGTATCTTCATTAGGGACCCCTGATTACTTCTGATTTTACTTCTGGAGTTTTTATCAAACATAGATCTAAATAGGCACGTCCAGCACTGAAAAACAGGAAGTGGGTTTCTGACATTCTCTGGAGAGAGAATATATTCTGGTATTTTCTTTCTCACAAGGGGTAGCAAAGAAGGGTATAACTAGGAATAATGGGATGAATTTAAGAAGAGAAAAATTTAGACTGCAAGTACAGGAGACAGCTTTCTGAACAGTAATGTTTGAGTATAAGTTAGCCTTTCAAGGGAAAGGAGAGAAACCTCATTGTTTGGACTTTTAAAACATAAGTGAATGAGGTAGCTAAGTGAAGCAAGTAATATATGGATAATAGTCCACTGACTAGGGGAAAATAGACACAATCTACAAATATGGAAAAGACTTATCGAAATAAAAAGGTTTCCATCATGCAAGGACTGGCCCGTGCGCTTACCTTCATTTAGGTGGGTCATCCTATTGAAACTTCCTACACCATTTATGATAAGGAAGATTATACACCTCTTAATGGATTATAGATACACCTCTTAAAGATTATACACCTCTTTCTTTAAAGTCTGCTCTTGAGGACAGTGCACTTTGATTCCATGACAATATCTGGAATGCCTCGACATTTGCCTCTATTCTTGTTCGATCATCTCCAAATCTGTGGCATATGGCTAGAACTCCTTAGACCTTTCACTATAAACTCTGTACCATCCATCCTGATCTTCCGCTCCTCTCCTTTCAGACTGTAGTGAGCTGTAGAATAATTGAATGTTAATTTACAGTTGAGTATTCTTAAAATATCTTCTTATAAGACATCAGTAGTCCCATAATGCTGCACGGTGTGGGGCTGTTTCCTATCAGTGTTGTTGCATGATAAAGCAAGGGGAGATCATTCAGATCTGCAGAAGAAACAGCTTATGTTTAGACAAGTGCCTTGCAAGCCTGTTTTGATTTAGGTTGACACAGCAATGGCAAGAAGTGGCTAGTGGTGTCCCTCAGGAGTTGGTGCTTGGTCCAGTGCTTTTCAACATCTTTAAGGATTTGGATGTAGGGGTGAAGAGCTCACTGGCTAAGTTCACAGACAACACCAAGTTATAGGGAAGCGTGGTAATGCTTGAAGATAGGCTATGGATACAGGTGGACCTAGACAGGATAGCAAGTTGGGCAGATCAGAACCAGATGAAGTTCAACATCAAGAAATGTAAAGCACTCCACCTGGGATGAACAACCCCCTACACACCTACGGCTTGGCAGCGCCAGTCTGACCAGCACTACAAATGAGAAGGACCTGGGGGTAATAATACACCACAGTACGAACATGAGCTGGCAGTGTGATACTGTAGCCAACAGGGCAAATAATACTCTGGTATGCATCTATCAATGCATCTCCAGCAAAACCAAGGAAGTGATTCTTCCACTCTACTTGGCTTTGGCGAGTCTATGGCTGGAGTATTGCGTCCAGTTCTGGGCACCACACTTTAACAAGGACGTGGTAAAACATCCAAAGAAGGGCCACCTGAATGATCAGAGATTTGCATGGCAAGCCATACGAGGAAAGGCTGAGGGATCTGGGACTCTTCAGCCTGAAAAAGAGAAGGCTGAGAGGGGACTTCGGAGCAGCTTACCATTACATCAGGGGTGTACATCAAGGGCTCATGTGAAGATGTATTAACCATTGAAGATCGTTCACAGATATGAAGACAAAGTCTATGTGCAACCCTTACAAGACTGGGACAAGCCCCAACATCCAATCCAGCCTTGTAAAAAGGTTTGTGAATTTGGGTTACATTTTGCAGGGGACAGCCACCTATACCCTGCAGCTCAGTCCCACTACACAGCAACTTCCCTTGCATGGACTTGCTAGACTCTCCATGCTTCTGAAATCTTCCATCAAGGGTCTCTGTGGGGTTGGGGGAAATAACATCCCTTTTTCTTCTCCCTTTTGCAGAAGAAGCAACCAAGCCTTTCCTTCCCTGCTGGGATACTCTCAAAGGAACACCCATTAGCCATTTCTTCTGTGCTCAGAGTAAGAAAGTGGGAGAGGAGCATGCTGCCAGCTTTGCTTTTCAGCACTCCAGAAGGACCAGAAAGCTACACATGTCTGTCATCTTAACAGGGTAGGAATCAATCTCCTCCCACTGCTACTGACAACTACAATATCATTCCACAGCCAGTAGCCATGAAAGAAGTTTCCAGTGAAATGATGAGCATCTTTCAGGCGCCCAGAATGCAAATACCCTGCTAAGAACTGGGAGAGAGCTGGCCAACCAGACAACTCCTGAGATGGGCAGCTTCTCCTTTAGATACACAGTAAAGGAACAGTAACCCAATCCAAGACCCGGGATGAATCCAGAGGCAAAGTTTTCAGGCTACTGAGCAACCTCATAACAAGTGTTCAAGATTGGGTGGGAAGGTTCTACTGGACATATTTGGAAAGGAGTAGTAGTGGACAGAGAGACAGCTTTAAAGAGCTTGTCTGGGAGTCTGGGCTCCTGCTGTTCTGAATTCCAAGTTAATCTGATGGTGCAGGCTCTACAGAATATCTTCCTCTGTAAATATAGGTTTTGACATATCCAGCTCAAGGCCAGTTCAGTTCCCATATCTGCCATGCTTGGCAGCAGCATCTGGTATGAGCTGTGCTTCCCTAAAAACGCAACGTATTTGTACACATTCCTTTTATTTTCTAAGCCAGTTCAGGTTCAAGTTCTTTCAAGTGGGGAATACCAGGGATCTACAAGGAAATGATGCCTTGGGGTGACTTCACCAAGAAAATGAACTTATTCCAAATCCATTCATGTCATGAATTCCTAAGGGGGTGCAAGTATGTAGAGATGCTCCCATCTCCAGGAATTTGATGCATTTCCAAGCAAAGCTATTGCTCCATGTGTTGGTGCTCTGATCTTTACAAGGCTCAGGGTATCAAGAGTCCCTGTAAGTTCTTGTTGTGAAGCACCTATAGCAGTGAAGTTGCAGTTATGCTTACAGCTAAGATCTAAAACAAAATGACTAGTGAATTTGGGTAAAATGCCTTGTAGAGGTCTGATTTCTATGGAGTGCCAAGAACCTTCCTTTTGGCCCATTAAATATGTTGCAAATAGGGCTCCCAAGAACTCAAAGACCCTCAAATCCATAGGTACTTTATGTCTTAGGTCTAAGGTTTTGGGGTCTGATAGTTCCATATAACAGGCCTGGAGCATAAAGGCTATAGCTACAAGGTTTCCCTACCCATCAGAGAGGGGTATATGAAAATGACTGGACCAGAAATTCCCTTCAAAGAGCAGAATGTACCAGTCAAAAAGTACCACAGGCAATTGTTAACAAGAAAGTACCTCTCAAGTGAATCTGCTGTCCACACAGCTTCTTTTGTAGGAGAAAGTCTGTCTGAAAAACAAATTAAAGAAGGGAAAGAAAGAAATATGAGAGACACAAGGTCATAATGAGCAGGCAAATGAGCCAACTTACACACATATCTTGAATCTTGAACCAACTCATTCTCTTTTTCGCTAACTGGCAGACCCAAGACAGATGAAACAGGAGTTGTGGGTATTCATCATATACTGAAATCAGGCCATTACTGGTAGGTGCTTTTATTTTAAATATTCTACTTTGTTAGCATTCCCTTCTGTCAGACCCTACCCCAGATTCAGTCTCAAATGTTCATCCAAACCTAAACTCATATCCCTAATCGTTACCTCCACAGTCCATCTCCAAACCACACCAAGCCAAATTCATGCTTGGAGCAATGCTATCAATTTCAGTGGCACTACAGGCATTAATTTGGTCCTCTGGCTTTTGCAGCCTCCATGGTTCAATATCCATGGCTAAAATTTTCAGCTTTGTCCAGCAGCTAAGCTGGAAAATACAGGATTTTGCCATTTCACAACAATGGAACCAAAACAGTAGCAATGAGCTCACTCCTGGGTCTGTGCCTCCAAAACCATCCTTATCAACAATGGCTCATTTCATTTGTACATTTGAGGTTTTGATATTGGCTTCTAATTTCATCAGTTTTGAACTGTACTTAGCAGTTCAAAACTTATTTCATCAGTTTTGAACTGTACTTAGCAGTCCTTGGTTGTGCAAAAAATCTAACATTTTTTTCCATTTCTCAGGGGCAATGTCTTTCCATGGTTATAGGCTATGAATCAGATCATGGTCAGATCTAAGGTGACAGTGGCTCTGCATATTCTCTTCTGCTGCATTTACAGAGGTATGATCTTTCTTCTATCTCACTACTGGATGAAGAACAATGACTAATAAAAATCAATAATATGTTTCACTAATGTCAGAATGCAGAGCTCCTAAAATAAGGATATGCTAGAAGTAGTTAATATTGAACCGTTTGGGGATTTTAGAAGATATTTGAAAGTCACAAACATACATGCACAACTTATATGTTACTGCAGTCCTCTATGTTATGCAGGGTTTTAATACACTGCACCTTTCCAGGAAGAACAGATCAAATCTGATATCACTCGAAAGCTAAATTTGTCATTGCTGAGGCGGAGCTGTGATCTGATTATACAGTGTTTCTTGCACTTTAGTTTAGTACTCTTGTAGAGCTGCCTAAGATCAGATCAGATTAGATTGGGTACATTAAAAAAAAACAGTTTTATAGGTTATTTCCCCAGAGTCACAATTAAAGCACAGGCTCAAATGTGTGCCAGCAGAAGTTTCATATCTGATTGAGTCATCCTGTCAAACAGATGACATTTTGGAGGTTCCACTTCACCATGCCCACACAGGGGATTTGGGGAAAGCACCAAATACCTGCGAGAGGGGTGACACAGCAGAAGGAAGAAGAGCATGGGTGGAGACCCTGTACTTTCCTCTGCACACACACACAGGTGCAGGGCATGGGAAGACAGGAGGCTTTGGCTTCATTCGTCCACTGCATCAGCCTGCATGCTAGGGGATGGACAGTAGGTCAGGCATACAGCTAACAGTTACCTTTCTCTCTCCTTCCCCCATTCACTCTTCCTGAGCAAAGTGAAGCAAAATAAAACTGTGCCACTCTGAATCACAGTTGGCTTCCTTTCCTATGTTATCTACCCGCTGTCCTGTATTTGGGCATTGCAGAAAGGCCACCAGAGATCCCATCATAGCCAGTGATTCAGTTAGTTACCTGTGTTGTCAGAGATTGGGCCATATTCTGACATTCTTGCTCAGACTGAGCATCAGCAGAGAGTTCCTGTTCAGATGTGAAAGAGCATTCTCAGAGCCAGGGGATCAGACTCTGGGTCTGTACTCAGGATGATCTGGAAATCAGGGCTGCTTGTGTTCTGCAACTTCCTGGCCCCAGAAGTGCGTGTAGAATCTCCCATTAGCATGAAAGACTCCAAGGTCTGATTTTCTGTACTCACACACACAAGTTATATCCTGGCTGCAGTGAACTCAATGCTAACCTCATTTGACTTAGTGGGGCCATGACCGTGACTATCTTTGCTTCCTGTCTGATATTGATCCCAGTGGGTTGCTGCTGCTCTGCTGTCATTAGATGTCACTTTTCAGCATGAATTATTTCACTACTGATCCTCTGGACAGAAACATATGCTCACCACAGTTTCCCAGGCTGACATGCCCTTAACAGCTACAACAATGAAGGCCCACTCTATCAAAGGTCCACCCTAAATATGTAGGGGCAGAGTAAGGATTACATTTGGTATTAACATATATAATACAAGGGATATTATCCTGACTGAATTCCTCATGTTATAATAATACCAAACTCTCACATAGCCATCTTCCTCAGTAGGTCTCAAAGCACTTTACAAAGAAATTGCATGTCTAGTCCAATAGAAACCTCAACAGGGTTAACTCAGGCCTGGAGTACCTACAGAATTTCCAATAAACCGATCCTGGCTACTGCACTTGCTGGGCACATTTGCTGAAGAATTCAGGCCTAGTCTATTATGTGTTACACTGTGGTTCAGTTTTAAACAGTAGCCTTTGTAATAACCTGCCCAGTCACAACATAATGCAAACCAACACGAATTCTTCAATTTAAACATTCAGTCAGACCAATATTTTAATCCTTCTATATTTTTATAGGTGTTACAAACCTCCACTGCTCTGGATCCGTGTGGATAGAACCAGCTCCAGTTGTTCAGATGGGTTGGAACATCTCTATAAATTGCCATTCTACCATAAACTGTGAAAAGTCAAAGTTATACATGAGTCTAAATTATACTCACATTCTGGACAATTTTTTAAGAATAAACAGAACCACTGTGCAGCTTCAGCTTCAGGATTTTAGGAAACCAGATTCTACTACTGTTGTATGTTTTGCAAAGTGTCCCAACAGCATTGAAAGGCTGCTGGTATGCGGAACGCAATTTTCTACAGGATGTAAGTAATTTGCTATCTCTGTGGTGGTTTTTCACTAATTCTAGCTCATCTAAATGAATATGGTATAATTATAATTGCTTTCCAGAGAGCAATCATATTGTGGGGCCTGCAGGCTATTTTTAGCTTTACAGTATTAGAATGTAAGCATAATTAGAATAGATACATTAGAATTAAGCTGAATGTAGAATTAGTAAATCCTGACTTGGGGTAAGGAACTCGATCAACTGATCTCTTGAGGTCTCTTCCATCCCTATTTCTATTGTCTCTATGAATATTGAATAATTTTTAATGCCAGGCAAAATCATGCAAAATGAACTTTCATACTTTTCTGTAGATTACACTTACTTTTTCTTTACAACACAATATTTGAAGATGTATTGGTCATTTAAAAACTATTGTAATCAACCAGCCAGTCATACCTGTAGCTAGCATGAGTGGCTGACATAACTAAAAAGATTTTTCCTGCACGTTCTGTCTACTGGCTGCAATGTACAGGTGTCTGGAAATGACACGGAAATGGTCTCCTCCTCCTTCCGTCACCATCACCTGCTAGCACATACAGAAAAGAGATAAAAGGCTCCTGGAAAACAACTCTGGGCCTCACTGTAGAGCAATATTAGTAGTAGTACTGACACAGCTCTTCCAATCAATAGATGTCACACAGTTCTATAAAAGGAGGTACTATAATTCCTCTGTTTTATATGCAAGGAAACTAAATCATGGTGGGGTTAAGGGAAGAAGTTAGGGTTACCATTGATCCCAGGATCAAAAAAGAGGACACCTGAGGGGTGTGGAGGGCAGTGATATACCTATGCATTGCCTCTGTCCCTCACTCCTAAGCTGCTGCCCCACAAGCCCTACCAGTGCCCCTCACTTGCAACCCACAGCCCCCTGCCCCCCCAGAAGTAGCATGCTCAAGATCAGCAACCAAATCAGTGGCAAGGTGATGGTAACAAACCTGGTCACAGGAGGTACATCCCAGTGCTTTGCTTGCTGACCCTTGCTGCCACTTCCATGTAAATAGGGACTTTCTGTTTGACCAGATAGTCACTGGGGCCCACTGGGGCCTTTTCTCTTCCAGTGCACAGAAGTGAGTGTTTCCATTTTGTGTTGCTGTGGCTATGCAGTATGACTCCCACCACATCTCAGCTGCTTCATTCCTGCACACAACGAATCCCCACAAGTCAGAACATCCTTGCTAAGAATGGGAAGAGGAGAAGGGGCAGGCAGAAAAGAGAAAGAGTTAGGATCCAGGTGCTCTGAGCAACATGCAGGTTTGGGTTTCCTCCTCAAAACTGCATGCCTTCTGCTGAAATGGCTACAGATGTTTGGACTGTATTCTGAGGCACGTTACATTTCCCTGTGTGCTTGGTGCCCTTTGCCATAACAGTCACATGAGTGCTTCTGCTGACTGGGTGGATGCAGCAAAGTAGCCATAAAGCCAGCAGTGGAGGGAAAGGACTAATGCTGACACATCTGACTTGGGATTAATGGAATTTGAGAAGACTTCCCTTTCAAGTCCTTAGCTGATGTGCATTTGACAAGCCATTCCCCTGCCCTGATGCCCCTACCTTCCCTACTGCTCCATCTGCTAATTAGCCATATCTTCTTTATCGGTGGCATTATTTGTTACAAAGACTTACAAAGCTGCCCATTCATTGGTATCCAGTTCTGTTTACGTGGCTTAAATTGTTCATCGGCATTCAAAATGAAAGGAGAAAGGACACTAGATCCCCTTGGTGTCTTCCGGTTTAAGGAAGAGATTAAGAAATCTGGCCTGTCAGCTAAGGTCCCTGAACTTCACAATTCATCTAGGTAGTTGGTTTGGAAAGATCACCCTGCAAACTTTCCCAAGAGGCCAATCGCACCTTGCAGTACTTTGCTGGCCAAGGGAATTGACAAGGTTTCAAAAATGCTCTGCCTGAGCCCTGCAAACTCCACACTTGAAGGCCAAGTTCCAGCCTCTTGGAGGAGTAATTCATTAGAGTGCTTTTAAAACACAGCTGAAGTTCACTACAGGTGGGCACCATATAACATTAGAATCTGCTTATGTCCGCCTGCTCTGAAGCAGCATGTCCTCATAGATTATGTCCAAAGTTAATTAAATCTTATGCTTAGGTGACATGGGACATCAGCATTTCACATATGTAAATCCTTAGTCACTAGCTGAGTTGCCCTAAACTTATTGTACTGACATATATTTGCCTTTGATCTGTCTTTCTAGATCCACCGGACAGCCCCAGGAATTTAACCTGTGTTATCTATGAACATTCAAGCCACATGACTTGTACTTGGGACCCTGGGAAGTATACATACCTAACCACTAATTACACTCTCTTGGTGTGGAAGTAAGTACAGTCAGAACTGCTTGTCGGTATCATCTGAAAACCAAGTGCAAGCAAAACAGGATTCTCTGCATCAGGTTGGACCCTGGTGGTTGCAAAGAATGGGGAACAAGAAGTGTGAGACTTGCCAAGTTTCTTGCCAGCAAACCTCCATTGTCGCTAAGGTGCTAATGGCACAGAAAGGAAGCAAAAATAAAACTATATTAACTGAGGACAGGGTTAGGCTCTGCAAGCTTTGTAACCTGGGGAAACAGTATGACTACGTGGTCTAAACTCATGTGGTGAGAGCAAGAGCAACCACAAACCAACGTGACTGTATAAAACGTTCTAGTTCTGATGACTGGAAACAGACAGTGTCCTAGTTACATTTTCTAAAATGGTGTCTTTACAGAGCTCTTCATATGAGCCAGCAGCAAGTTCTCACTTGCTTACTGCCAATTTGGCTGAGCTTAGAATTTAAACCTTTAAACTTAGGCTTTTTTGCACTAGAGTCAGTTCTCTAGCGGTTTGGGACTTGTGTTTGTAATTGAGCAATAAACAAAGCCTAAATCAAGGATAAAAATAAAAGCCAGTTCTCTGGTCAGTGGTCCTGACCTTCATTCCACTGCCTAGTTTTATACCTACATATCTCATGCTGATATCGCTCCATGGAGAAACACTGCTATAAAAGTGAAGTAAGGCAATGATGGAAAAGGGAGCCATCAATGCAGTATTATTAATTACTTGTACCACATCACATACCTCCAAAATGATATCATTCTGCCAGGGACTAAAAAGCAGATTAATCAGAGATGGTTCACTGCACCAAGGCTTCACCATCTACACAGAAAAGCCAGAGGCACAGCAGAGGAAATGTGAATGGTATTATTCATGTTACAGATGTGGCACAGAGTAATTAAGTAACTTTCCTGGAGTCACTCAGGAAGTCTGTTGCAGGGGTAACAACTGAACACAGAGCACACACCTACCACGGGTGACTTACCAGAAAAAGAAAGCAGGTTTCATGTTATTAATTAGAACAGCGGTTTCGAAAGTGAGAATGTATCAGGGTCAGATGGGGGATGGATCCCTCAGCATGTGCCCAGTTTCTTATACTCTTTCTCTAAAGCATTTACCACTTGCCACTGTTAGACAAAGGGTCTTGGACCTTCCCCAGTATAGGATTTCTTATGTGCAAGTGAGAAGCAGAAGATGGGGATGGAGAAGGAAGGACCTCTTCCCCACAAAACTGATAGCACTGAAATCAATGCCTGTTTCTGTCAACAAGGGACCAAAACTCATGTATGATACTAGAACATTTCACCAGCAGGGAAAGAGGTCCTGAAATGCAGTAATCTGCTACTATGTCTTCACATAGTAAAACAGCAATGTAAAGAAATGCTGCAGCCCTGGAACAACAGAACTCTCTCTTCTTGCTTCATTCTCAGCTGTCACATCTGACCTTACTGAGCAGATGCATTAACTGATTATACCAAAATTTTCAGATGTACATTGCCCATTCACAAAAAAGGTATTCAGTGAATGAGACATCATAGTTCTTTGCTTTTTTTAGTAAGAATTATGGATGTAGAGAGCAAAAAGAAAAACAGAAGAGTTAGGAGCAAAGCAAGTGGGTAAATAATATGAAGGAAATCTTACCACCTCAAGAGCAATTTGACAATGAAATACCTGGTAAGAAAAGCAATGGGATCCTGAGCTCTGAAATCTTCCCATTAGAACCTGATGACCAATTGTGAATTGTTTAAAAGTGTAGGAGGACACTGTCACAGGGCAGGAGAATGGGATTCTTGTCCAACTGATTTTAAATGGATTGTTAGTCTGCATGTATTGCAAGAGACAAATCTGCTCCTATGCATGGGCCTGCTTTCAGGAATTTCCCTGCTTTTGGGATTTTTCACTTTTTAAATGATATTGCTTAAGTGATTCCAGGCCTATTCCTTTCCCACTAAAGTCTGCCCCACTGGAACTGGGTAAACTTCAGGGCACATGGCTCCATTGTAGACAGGCAGAAGAATGAAGCATAGCAAGAGGGAGAACGGGACATAGGTTACATGAGAATTCCTCAAACTAGTGATTTGCCTGCAGTAAACCTTATGCAGTTTCTCACTTTTACAAGGAAACTAGTTTTGCTTCAAAACTTAGGCTAAATTTGTTGAATTTTTTTCAAAAACGGAATCTAATTTGATATTCCTAATGAAATGCAGAAATGCAGCATTGTGAATATTTCATCTATCTCTAAAGCTAGAAATTTTCTTATCAGTACAGAGCAAGAGCATACCCATTATTTACCAGATATTTATATATGGACAACAGTGTATGAAAGCTGTTGAAATTCACTAGGTATTTTACACCTTTTCTATCCACAGCCCTCAAATCACTGTTTCTTTTTGTGTCATTCCCTTAGTATCCTTCATGCTCACCCCAGAATCTCTGCTTTGAACTTCATTGCAAACACTATAGAATTAATATTGTGAAGTTATTTGCGCTGAATAGTGCCACAGAAACTGTTTAACATTCTGTGAGCTGAAATCTGATTATTTCAGAGTTCAAGTACATATATTAAAATGCAGTCATTTATATGTTTTCATTGAAAAATTCATGAACTGCATTCTCCCCAGAGCTGATGAATCAGAATTTTGACAGTCACCTTGCTGGGGTTGTTTGACCCCAGTACTCTTTTCTGCCATGGCAGGGGGTTAGACTTGATGATCTGCTCAGGTCCCTTCCGACCCTACTAACTATGAAACCAGGAAACTAGGAAACTTAATTACTGAAGCTATTTCTGTTCATAAATTTATTTTTACAAACAGAAAGGATAAAAAGGCAGTTTTTTAAAAATGATACCTTAGGTTCTGGAGAACACCACAAAGCACAGAAAACAACGCTGGAGCCAAGTTTGGGTAAACTGCTTTGGGAATAACTGCAGGACAATCTTGACCTGTGTCTAAGTACCGTACAGCCATCCTCATGGTGGTATTTTCACTAAATACATGGTGAGCTTCAGAGACCATCTATCGTTGAACTATTTCATACTGTGACCTGTCATAAGCCTAAAGCTATTTCAATCACAGGCTAAAATTTAGAAATATGAATGACAAGATTTAATTTTTATTCCATAGCTACTGATGAATAATATATAGCTTGTGATGACATATTGGCTCCTTCGAAGTTAATGGCAAAACTCCTATGCTGCTTTTTCACCCCTGCTGCTTTTTTTCCTTTCCTAGTATACAGACATGTGAGAAGAAGGCATTTCCTTCGAAAGGAAATTTCACCATTCCATTGAACAAACTGCAAGGAGAAAAACAGTACTCCATTAGGGTCCAAGCCAAAAATGACCTGGGCACAGCATATTCACCTGATCTAATAGTTGACCTTGAGGATCTAGGTATGGTATGGTAATTCAACAGCGACTTTGGAAGCAGATTTTGTAATCATTTTCAGATTGTAATACACGGGGTGGGGAGAAAACCCTAACCAAATTGATACAATCTAGAGCTAGGTGTAGATGTTCTACTGAAGATTTCTGAGTACGTCCCCGCATTCAGGGGTATGTGACTGTGATGACAAAAATATCAGTGGCACAAATTTGTGCCACTGCTTTTTCCTGCTGCACATGCCCCTGCACGTGGGGTTAGTACAGGGCAAATTGCCCCAGGTGGGATACCTGTGCTGGCCCCAGTGACCTTGCCTGCAGTTCTAGGGGTCTCCCAGGACAGCTGCAGCAGTGATCCAGCCACTCCTAGTAGTGTATGCTGCTGCCGTGTGCACTGCGCTGCTTTTGGCAGCAGTTATTTTTTTGACACTGGGATCTCTTGGTGTCAAATTTTGGCACCATCTTGCAAATCTGCAGTGCAGCATGCAGGTGTACATGCACGGTGTGTGGTTTTTGACACCTCAAACGGTGCCACTAACCGTACTTGTGCATTTGTCAGGATGCACCCTATAAACGGCTGGGAAATGGCTGTTGATGTATTTCTGGTACAGTTTCTTATAGTCATGTCTTAGTTATTCTCAAGTAGGCATAAAACATTTTCCATCAAAACCCCAGTCCTCTTGAATGCTCAGCTGAGGTCTCAATATCCTTGTACTGGAAATTATGTTCTTTTCTCAGTCTTTTGTGACATGTTGGACTTGAGTGGGCAGGAGAATGGCATGTCAGGTGCTCACTGGTGGGTAGAGTGCTTTGATCTTCAGCATCAGCAGTCTCACAAATCTAGTGATTTGTTAGGAGAATTCATGCATGGCAACAAACAGAGCCCTTCCTGTCAAGTATTTTACATAGGCAACTTGCAGTGTATACTAATAAAAGTGAAAAACTGATTAACAGTACGTTATCTTTAATGGACAGTAGTGTGCAATGATCACTAAGCTGACAGTGCTTTTTAAACAGACCGTGATGTATTGTTGTGAGGAGAAAGCAACTGCACTATTTAATAAAATATATTAAAAATGATGTTAGTGGTACCTAACAGTAATGTGTTCGTGACGTTTGCTTCTCAGGCCTGCTTCAGAATAATTTTACCCTTCTCTTCTTTTACCTCTAGTGATACCTGCAACACCTGTTATCACCTTTGTGGAAACTACAAACACTTCAGCTCCAAGAACTATAATCCACTGGAGGAAGCAAACACTGGTCAACAATGTTTACTGTGAAGAGAGATACAGAGCAACAACAAATCTAATGTGGCAGGTAAGGCAATCCTTTCTCACCTACAGAACATGGAGCTGTTCCTGCTCCTATTGACATCAGCAGCAAAACTGCCCCTCACTTTAATAGGAGAGGGATTGGGCCCTGTGAGAAAAGAGTGGATTGTCGATCTGTGGTTCTCAATCTGTTTGGCCTCAAGGCACCCCTCATTGGCCTCGAGGCACCCCTCCATAACTTTTGTGAATGGAGTGGCACTCAATTTCAAAACCGAATTTGTATATTATAGTGTTTACCTCCTTCCAGAGAAGCCAGGCAGTGGAGATGTGTTGGCCAGGAAGAGACACGCACGAGCCTGCCTTTATCTGCTTCTTGCCTCACATCTCACAGCACCCTACAAAGGATCTGTCAGCACCCCTGTGTGCCGCAGCACCCTGGTTGAGAATCGTACATCTAAAGTCTCTGGAGTTTTTGTTGCAGCCACTTGCCCTGTATTGGAGTAAGAGGAGGTGAATGTCTATGAGCTGCAGGGGCATTTGGGGTTTATTTTAAATGCTAATCCCAGACTGAAGTGTTCTTTTCACCCGTGCAACAAGTACAGAGCTGGTAGCATGACACAAACTACACTGGAGGGCATTAAACCTAACCTGGAGAAACTATGTCTAAAGAGGACTCTAGGCTTCTCTACTGGGGCTGCATACAGAAGTCTAGGCATAATGTCAGAGAGGCTCTCTAACTATGTTTTTTTACACAAAGCGCCCTGAGTTAGCGCACCATTGAACCCAACAGGTGTTATCGCGTTGGGTGGGAGGGGGCTTGGAGCTTGCCAGCAGCTTCCCAGGAGGCTGCCAGATGTCAGACTGGCCCTCTCCCCAGCCCCCTCCCCTCCCCAGCAGCTGGCAACTGTAAGCAGCACTGCAGGGAGGGTTGGAGACCCCTCTGCCACATGCCCCCCCCCCCAACTACCCTTGTGGGGGTCTTGGGGTGAGCCAGCACACTGTGGGCCTTCCCCTCCATCCCCCACATGAGTGTCTTGACAGAGACAACCGTAGCTGCCACACATGGAGCTGGGGCAGAGGGTCAAATGGGCCCCCCCGCACCTTGTGGTCTAACTGTTGCAAAAATGCTGCGGTTCGTTTCTCGGGAGGCGAAGAACTCTCAGACACACACTATTAACAACACAAAAGGTATATTTGCAAATAGGGTTGGAGTGGAAACAAAGGACCACGCCGCCCGCTGAGGAAAACTCTCAGCTGGCTTTTATCCCTCTTCTCCTGGGCACGTGTGCAGAAACAGGAACTCTTACAACTTATTTCCGGTTCATACAAACATATATGTAAACATGTCGCTTCATACGTCCCATGTGCATTATAATTAACT
>NW_017728907.1:62160916-62166298 GCF_001723895.1 Crocodylus porosus
CCCCAGCAGGGGTAGCCAGGCCAGGCTCGTGAGGCAGGGGGGCCTCCCTCATCAAGCTCCAGACACAGCAGCCACAGCTTCTGCTGTCAAGACGCTCGCACAGGGAGCAGGGGGAGGGAAGAAGGGGCAGGGAGCGCCTGCTGGCCTCTTGGGAGTGCTGAGCTGAGCCTGTACAGTGGAACTGGCCAAATATCTAAAGGGCAATTACAGAGAGGACAGTGATGAGCTTTTCTCTGATGGCCTTTCCTCAAGCTTCAGCAGAGGAAATTTAGATTAGAGATTAGGACGGCGTAGGCAAAGTGATGGATCTGGCTGGCAGCCGGACTGTTTCCCAGCAGCCCCTGCCTGCATAGCTGGGGCCAGTTGCTATGGAGAGCCCAGCAGCAGCTGCACCCTGATAGTGCAAAGCCAGGGTTTCTGGGGAAACTGGCCCCAGCAGCACTGGCAGGGCATGCGGCAGGATGCAGAGCTGCTCTGGAGCCTGGCTGGGATCTTGCGGCGGTGACAGTATGGTCTAGACCCAGGGCAGAGCCCCAATCTGCAGCCTGCGTGCCCTGGTTCTGGGCCATGCCGTGAGATCCCAGCCAGGCTCCAGAGCAGCTCCCTACCCTGCTGCATGCCCTGTCAGCAGGGGTGGTGCTAGGGAGGGGTTGGGGGGGGCTATACCCACCCCAAAATTCTCCATAGCCCCCCATAGCCACCCCTCCCAGCAGGGTCAGCACTGCTGCGGCTGCCTGTCCTACACAGGCAGCAGCAGCTAAGCCCACCCTGCTGCCGCCCACAACACAGCTCCCACTTCAGCCCTTCCGCAGGCAAGAGGCTGGTGCTGCTGCTGCACTGCTGGGCCTGGTCTCCATGGAAACCCCAGCCCCGGCTATCACAGCATGGCTGCTGCGGGGGTCTCCATGGAAACCGACCCCAGCCATGCAGGCAGGGGCTGCTGGGAAATGCAGTCCAGTGCTGGTCAGATCCGGCGTGAGGGCCAGACTTTCCTGCCACTGCTCTGGGCTAAGTCACTTGGGCAGGGGTTGCTGTAACATTGTTAGTGGCATGTTCTAGCCTTTTGCATGCATGAGGCTAGTTATTGCAACTTAGAAAAGTTTCTGGCTGTTTTTCAATTTCAGATCAGAGAATGGGACATGCATGCAAGGACCAAGCCATGCACAGAGTACACACTGGAGCCAAATACGGAGTATGAATTTCAAGTTAGATGCCGAATAATTCGTGCCAGAAGCAACTGGAGTGCATGGAGTGTGCCCTTTATTTATCTAACCCCAGAAGCAGGTGAGTTTACACTTAGGCTTGCAGGAGTATTTCTTGACCTCCCACTGTTATACAGCACTCATTTATTTTTAAGTCTCAGAAGTAAGATCACACCCTTGTTTAGGGCAGTTCCTAAAGACAGTAGAAAAGGTAAAGGCTTCCAGCCATTTCGCCACTGAAACATGTAGAATCAATTGCACCCTCAGCTATAATGCACTGCTGACCCAGGAGGGAGCAGTAAACAGATTCTCTGACTAGTGCTTGCCATTGGCTTGTAGGGGGGCTAACCAGCTTAGTCTTACCTAGACGTAGCCAATAGACTATAGTTGCTTGAGGCCATAGTGCAAGGAGTGAGAGCAGCAGCTGGACTGGGTGCTGCTGCACGTAATCACTAGGTAGGAAGGCTGTGTGCCGAAGGATGTGCTGAAGGGGAGCTGAAAATGTTCTTTACATTGTCTTGTACTTTCGTCCCCCCTTGTACCTCAGAGCATAAACCAGGAGAGTAGCAGCACAACTTTTAAGGCAGGCTGAGGTGTGGCCTCCTTTTTAACATGTGCCATTTCAAATTGTACATGCAAACGAGAGATGCTGTCTGAGACATTCATGTTCTTTGTACAAACTGTGTCCAATCATACACAAAGTCAATAGAGGCAGCCTATCCAACAGTTCAAGCATGGCAGCTTCAGTCATGGTTTCAGGACTATGTTCATGGCTCAGACAAACCCTTGAAACCACTCTGTCGCAGTTCACATATTGGTAAGATGCAATGCTGCCCGTCACTGCAAAAATCTTCACACTGATAAGAATGCAGAACAGTAGCACTAAAATCCACTTTGTTCTACAATCTATAGTATGATCTGGAGTTTCATCTTTAAAATCAGCAAGTACAGGATCGACCCCCCCTTTAGTCACGGAGGAGCATTAGCAGTTGGCCCTCATCCCTGCCCAAATACACTGGGTTACCCTTAAATCTTAGCCTCCTGGGAGTAGCATTTCTAGGCATGATACAGCAGCACCATCTAAAGACCAATTCAGAGCACAACAAACAGAAGCCTTTCCACTGACTAAGCTTAGCTTTAGAGCAGGCCTTTCACTGCTGGATATAGTTTTTAAACCTACCATTAGTACTTAGATCCTGAGAAGAAATATAAACCCCAGGAGAATTCACAGTTTCAAGAAAGGGAACAGTTCATTTATATGCTTAGTTTGCCTCATGTTTAGAAGTACCGGGCTATTTCTGGGCATATTAATAGCACATATTTTTTCACAATCAATTTCCCCAGATTCTTGTGAACTCTTGGACTATGGAACAGCCATTTATGAACTGTGCTGTTATTCAGAGTGACACATGCCTCTGGATAAGACACAAGTGAAATCTACAATTCTGCAAACACTTGTACATGCAAGTCATCTTATACATGCAGTTAATCTAGTCAGTGCTTGCAAAATGCTTTCCAGATGAAAGGTAGAAGGCACAATTCATGAAAGTTGTGCAGATATGTTATTCACAAAGCTATTATAAAGCCAGCCAAGTTGGATTTTTTTCCAAGTCTCACTAAATCATGAACCCTGTACATTAAGTGTTCTATTCTTCTTATGTTTAAAAAAGAGATCACTCAATAATCAACCCATATAAACCCACAAACTGATGAGGGAGTAGTACTTTTAGCATATCATAGCAAGAACTGATCTAAACCTTGAACTCTGTTGGAGACCTCTGCTGGCAGATTCAGATTATAACATCCATGGCCAGGAAGTTGCCAGTTGATTGATCTTCACATCATAGAAGAGATTTATTACTGGCCATTATCAGAACAGACTTCTCATTCTTCTCAGAACTGTCCTGATTTCAGCCCCAAACAGTAGATTGACTCTCTAATTTAAAGAGTTTTGTAGCTATCAAATAATATCCATAGTTTGGGAGGTGCTGGACACTGGGTGAAAGCCTGATACTGCTGAAATCAATGGATATCTTGGAATCGTTTTCAGTGCAGTATTTCACCTACTAACCTACTGATGGCTGCTTAGTTTGAATCACGGTTTTAGATACTCTGTTCCAATTATACAGGCACAGACTTATTTTTTTCATCAAGAACTTTATTAGATGCTTGATATAACTAAAGCAGAGATGCAACTTAAGAAGAACTCAAAGAAATCTGGATCTTTATAGACCCTAGGTTCATTCTAAGCAAGAGATGTGAAATATTGTGGTATGTACCTGGAGTTTATGGGGACTCTTTCCTCCAGAGAATAAAGGCATACAGGAGAATTGAAAGACATTAATATGAAGCTCCCTCTTCCCCCAAAATTAGAATGCCAGATGAGCTATACTCCATCCCACCACTTTGTGCACATGCTTATTTCATTTAATTCACTGACAGAGGGCCTAGCACAGACCTTCTAGGTGGCACACATAAAATCAGACCTCAAGCTATCTGGTGAAAAGCCACTCTTTAGGCACACAAATGTAGTTCAGAAAAAATCCCAATGATTCTCCTTGCAAACGTGGGAAGGAAAGAGAAGGGAGTTAAAAGGTGTGAAAATACCCAACTCCAACAATCAGTTATAGATAGGATTTGTGTTGTGCCTTGAAGACAGCCATTGAGATGGGGGAAAGTGGGAACATATGGTGTCTGTACACATCACAGGATTTAATCTTCATTAAATTAAATAGGTTTATAAAATTTATACTTATTTTGGTGTATCACATCAGTGTTTGCAAACACTAGGTTTTTAAACAAATTAAGCCTGGTCCTCAGCCAGCACCTCAGCCAGCACCTCAAAAGAGGAGGTCGGTCCCATGCTGCTCCTTTCCCAGCCTGGGACTCCCCACCCCGTGCCCTACCATGCAGTTGTGGGAGCAGTAAGCTTGCACATGGCATAATAAAAAAAAAAACCCAGAAGCAATTCAAAAGCAGCAGCAATTCGAAGGGGTGAACTACAAAAAAGTCCTAACACCATCTAGTGGACAAAGAAGCTCATTACATGTCTTTGAGTGCCTTTGTTTTGCATGTGATGAATCCAGGGATGCCATGCTTCCATTTGCAGTGAGCCAAACTAAACTACATCCAAGGAGTTTTAGTTTAATGCACCAGAAAGACTTTTAAAGCATCTGGAAAACCTGCGCATGCAAACAGTCATGCCATTGCAGCAAGCAAGGGCAAAAAACTTGGCATGTGCAAACACCCATAAAAATCAAGAGCGAAGGTGACCAAACTTATTAACTCAGGGACCAGTAATAGGTGTAGATGCAGCAGCATAAGGCTATGCACAGGTGGTAAACCCTGTCTATGGCTGTGGGTCTATACTCAGGTGGTTAGCCCATCCTGAGCTTGGTGTTGCCATGGTGACACTGTTTCTAGTACCTGAGCTATATAGTTTAAAGTGTGCTTGGGGCAAAGTTTCCTGTGGTAGGGAGCACTGTATAGCAGGAGCCTTTGGTAAAAAATGTCTTGATTCATGACCTTGTCCCAACTAAATCTAGACAGCATAGGCTTATTGTAACTGCCAGCCTGTGAAGGAGAGACAGTGATCTACAGATTTGGCTTATGAAAGGATTATAAAATTAGTAGCAGAGTAGTCAGTAAAATACAAGAGTTGTTTCCTTTGACATTGTGGCAAACCTTTATGGCAACAGGTCTCTGGTGCCAGGTAATTTCTTCCTTGCTGTCTTAAGAAATTACACTAACCCTGCTCAGTTGTACTTAATTATTAGAAATGCACAGCTGCTATGATACACTGTCCTGAGAACTCCCCCAAGGGGGCAGTTGTCATTATGAAGCTGAATGAAGTCATGTAGCAAACCGTATCTGTGCTTTGTTAATTCAAATACTGATGGCAAAATCTTGTATTCCATTAATGTACTTTGAATGCAGCCCCTGCTGATGTAGCTGTGGATGTGTGGAGACTAGTGGATCCAGTATATGCAAATGGGAGCAGAGAAGTGACAGTCTTGATAAAGGTAATGCCATTTTCCTTCATAAGTCACCTGACATTAGAGTGTCTGAGAATAAGGCACACAGAGATCACCTTCACCATCCGCCATAAAGCTGGCAAGTCAGTCAGCAACACAGAAGTCCTTGACTTCAGAAAAGCCGACTTTGACAAGCTCAAGAGGCT
>NW_017728907.1:62166309-62170195 GCF_001723895.1 Crocodylus porosus
GCCCTTTGGGCAGGGGGCTGGACTCGATGATCTCCCGAGGTCCCTTCCAGCCCTAATGTCTATGAAATCTATGAAATCTATGAAATTTGGGTAGGTCTAGAAAGCAGAAAATGTGCTGCATGTGCTCTGTATTCTACAAGATTAAGTTTATTTAAGGAAAGAATGAGGTTGTAGATGAGGAGAGATTTGCTTAATGTTAAGGAAAAATTTGTCTGTGTCTGTGCTTTCAGAGAAATTATTCAGGGACATTCTTCAGGCTAAGTAGGTGACTTTTCAGACATTTCTCAATTAATAATTCTGTTGGCTCTGTCACAATTTCCCTAGGAATTCTGTGAATGTGTTTCATTGAAATGAAGAAAGTAATCCCCCCCAGCAGCAATCACATCCTACTTCTGTAAGAGCATTTACTTTAATTGTTTTTAGCCTCTTGTTCCAAAAGATGCCAGAGGAAGAATTCTAGGATACACAGTGTACTACAAGCACCAGGGAGAAAGGTTTAACTTATGTAACACATCAGAAACCAAATGCAAAGTCCTGGTATCTGCTGAGGTGCATACTCTCCATGTGACGGCATACAATTCAAAGGGGAGTTCAAAACCAGCCAATATCACTGCTGATTATCAAGGTAAGATTATCAATTTAGCATCTGTAGCTTTCACTGAAAACATCTTCTCCAGATCTCTCTAAAGCAGGAAAATACCTTTGTGAAATTCTGCTTCCATCACTTCTTTTTATAAAGGGTGCCTACAGAAGTTTGGGACCTACTCTAACTCATGGCACTTTACAGAAAGTGCCATGAGTTAGGGCCCACCCTTCCAACCCAAGAGATGTTTGTGTTGGGGGAGAGGGTGCAGTAGTTTGCCTGTGCCAGCCCTAGCCAGCAGGTGGGGCTGCTCCAGCAGCCTCCAGAGAGGCCTGGCTGGGGGTGGGGAGGGGAGGAAGGGAGCCCCCCCCCTCACCTCTTGGGCTTGGCCCAGCTCCCCCCAATATTGCAGCTAGGGTAGCTGGGGGGCGGGGAGGGGGGATTGGCAAGGGGGTTCCATTCCACCCTGCCCCCAGCTCTGGTCATTCAAAGCAGCTCTCAGCTATGTGCTGGCTTCTCCCTCCCCTTTTCCACTGATAGTCTTGCAAAATGGGAAAAATTAACCCTGAAGGGAACACAAGTTCCCTAAGGTGCTCTGCTTTAAAGTGCCTTCAGGTAATACCTCATTTAACCAGGGTTAATTTTCCATGCAATTAGCCATTTAAAAAGTGCTCTGCAGCTGTGCAGGTGTGTTAAGTGACAGCTGTGGAGTGCTTTCATGGGCCTGATCACACAAAAAATGCAACTTTTATAAGCACCCAAAGTGAGCTCTCTAGAAGATTCAGGACTGTGTGCAGCCACTTATTTTAAGTGGCTGTTTCTGAAAGTTTCAAAAACAGGTTTAAAAAAATAAGCTTTACTTTGACAGCACTAACTAGCATGAGCTGATGTAGCTGTGCTACTTAGTCATTCTCAGAACATGGGCATTTTGTATTTGTGCTCAAAGCCTTTGTGAAAATAGCCCTTTCCTTTTCCAATAAAGGGAGAGTCTCACTGTAAACTCCAGCCAATTAAAAAGAAAGGAATAAAAGATCGTTTCAGGATTTACGCCTGCATCTCACCCCTCACGTCAAAGGCTGTGGTTTTCCACAACCGCTTTTTCCTATTTTCTGAAGTATTTTCTTTCACTCAGAACCCAGGGAAAGTCCCACACAAACAGGAAGGGAAGGGCTGATAGTGAAAATGACTAAACAGAAACTGCACAAAGTAAATAAAGTGGAAAAACAACATTTGCCCTTGGTCTTCTACAGTTATAAGAATTGTAGCTGTTTCTTGTAACAGTAACAGATACCGTTTTTAGACAGAAAAGGCATAACAAAGTACACAAATACTCCAGATCTGAAATGTCCCTCTGTATGCTCAGGCTCAGTTCATAAACTGGTGCAGAGCACAGGCAGTTTCTTAGTATGGAAGGGATCTTTTAAAGTCTTCCAGTTGTTGAAGGATTAAGGTCAAACCATCTCTTTCCTTTGTTTGCAGCTTTCCCATCCCCTACCAACATGCAGATTAAATATGAGAATCAAAGTGGGGTCACTGTTAAATGGAAGCCTCCTGGACCCAGGGAGAGGTCAGTCCTGTGGTTCATAGTGGAATGGACTTCTGCATTTCAACAAAACCAGCTACAGAATTTCCACTGGAAGAAAGTCCAAAACCAGGGCACAACTACATATATAGAGGGTAAGATCTGGTAATAGGTTTTACATTACCTACTTTCCCTAGCACATGGGAAGATATGTAGAAGCCCTTGTAGCTCAGATGACAACAGACTACACAAAAAGAGAAAGTATATTTAAATTAAGGCCCTGTCTCTCATACTTGCCTGTTAAGGTACAACCAGGGCAGAGGAGAGCAAGTGGATATTTATAGCTAATAAGGAGTAGGGAAGAGAGGCATCTGTATATTTAGCTACAAGGAGTGGGAGAGTAGGAGAGAAGGTTGTAATATATAATGCAGCAATTGTTTTCTGTGCTAACTGCAGGTGCTCTTCTTTCCTGTATAAGAGGACAAAACATGTAGTCCTTACTCAGACAAAATTCCCACTGAACCCATGAGTCCAACAGAGTCCAAAATGCATCCCATTATGTTAATACAGGGTTTCTAGCCCACTTATTTTATTGCCATATGCTTATTGGTAGGGCTGTGCAATGCTTTGGTAGCTAATTCAATTCGGAGGAGATTCGGCTTGATTTGGGGGCTGGATCTCCAAATCGGAATTGAATTGGGAGACCTCTTAAAAGGTCCAAATCTAATCAGAAGCCTCTGAATCAATTTGGAAGCCTCTGAATTGATTTGGAGATGTGGGCAGTCCCCACTCACTGCCACAGGGAGCTGGACCCGGGCTCTGTGCCAGTAAGTAGGAGGCAGGGGGCTGGAGGAGGGGGGAGGGAATCATGGAGGGACCCTATCCCTCACTGGCTCCTTTAGGCCCCCCCAAGTGCCCTGATTCCCTGCCCACTCCCCCAGTGCCCCCAGCCCCCCCCCACATGACTGTCCCACCTGGGCCCAGCCTCCCAGCACATCAAAAAAAAAAAGCCCTGCACTCACCAGCCACAGCAGCAGCAATTGGGGCCTCTGGGGGCTTGTGGCAGAGACCACCCCCATGCAGCACAGGGCAGCGGGGATCACCCATCCCGGCCTGGCACCCGCCCAGCAGCTGTCACATTGTGCAGGTGCAGCACAGCTTGGCAGGGCGCTATGCATTGTCTCAGAGCTGGAGCAGCTTCAACAATCACCTGGAGCCCTGCAGTGCTCAGCCCAAGTGGCCCCAGCTCCAGGACAGTGCCGAGCCATGCTGCACCGTGCACTGCGACAGCTGCTGTGCAGGTGCCCCCTGCTGCCCCATGTTGCATGGAGGGTGGCTCTGCCACAAGCCCCCAGAGGACCTAATCACTGCTGCTGCAACCAGTGAGCGTGAGGCTTTTTTTTTTTGCTTTTTTTTTTTTAATTGTTTGGAGGCTGGGGTTGGGCGGGGCAGCCATTGTGGGGAGCTGTGGGAGCAGGCTGGGGGTGGGGCCCCAGTCACCACCACCATGTCCCCACCACCAACACTGCCACTGCCTGTTAGATTCAGAGGAGATGTGGCCTGATTCAGCCATCAAATCTCTGAATCTGAATCAGCCTAATTGTATCAGGACAGTAATTCAAAGAGGATAGCATGGAGAGGGTCCAGAGGAGGGCCACTCGTATGATCGGGGACAACAGGGCAGGCCCTAAGAGGACAGGCTGCAGGACCTGAACCTGTTCAGCCTCCAAAAGAGAAGGCTGAGGGGGGATCTAGTGGCCTGTTATAAACTAGTCAGGGGG
>NW_017728907.1:62170395-62180339 GCF_001723895.1 Crocodylus porosus
TTGATTCTGACCCTTGCCTAGGCAGGAAAGAGTGCTGGGGTCAGATGACCCCAGCCAGATGCCTATCCAGTCTTCTCTTAAAGACCCCCAAGGTAGGGGAGAGTACCACCTCCCTTGGAAGCCCATTCCAAATTTTGGCCACCCTTACCGTGAAGAAGTTTTTCCTGATATCCAGCCTAAATCTGCTCTCTGTCAGGTTGTAACTATTGTTCCTTGTTACCCAAAGAGGTGCCCTGGCATCTCCGATCCCTTTCTGCGTCCCCCTAATGAATTTGTAGGCGGTCACAAGATCACTCTTGCGGACGCTGAAGAGGTCCAGGTCCCTCCATCTCTCCTCATGGGGCTTGTCCGGTAAATCCCTAACCATATGAGTGGCCCTCCTCTGGACCCTCTTGAGTCTATCAACATCCTTCTTGAAGTAGGGTGCCCAAAACTGGATGCAGTACTCCAACTGCGGTCTGACCAATGCCTCATAGAGGGGAAGTATCACCTCCTTGGTTGTATTTGTCACGCATCTGCTGATGCGTGATAAAGTATGGTTAGCTTTGCTGGTGATTTCATCACACTAATGACTCATGTTCATCTTGGAATCCACTATGACCCTGATGAAGATATTGTAGAGTACAGGTCCAAGGACTAAACCCTTTGGAACCCCACAACCCACATCTTTCCAGGTCAATACTGACCCCTCTACTACCACTCTCTGGGTGCAACCTCTTAGCCAATTTGCCACCCACCAGACTGTGTAAATATCTGTCACAGCCTCTTAACTTATTTATGAGAATGGGATGAGATACCATATCAAAGACCTTACTAAAATCCAAGAAAACGACATCCACCTCTACTCCTGCATCTAAGCATTTTGTGACCCTGTCATTAAATGAAACCAGATTAGTCAGGCATGATCTACCTGCTACGAATCCACACTGGTTTCCCTGCTGCATTATTTTTCCCACTGGACTCCCACAAATATGATCCTTCATAATCTTTTCAAAGACCTTTCCAAGGATGGAGGTGAGACTGACTGTCCTATAATTGCTCAGATCCTCCTTCCTCCCCTTCTTGAAAATAGGGACCACACTGGCCCTTTTCCAGTCCTCCGGGACCTGACCCAAGTGCCACGAGTGCTCAAACAGCCATGCCAGTGGGTCTGCTATGACACCGACCAATGATGCAGCTCATCCAGGCCTGCTGACTTGAACACATCCAGTCCATTCAAGTGACTCTGCACCAAGTCAGAATTGACAGTTGGTGGGCTGATGTCCCTCTGATGTCCATCTAAGAACCCATCAGGAGACTTATCTTGAGCCCTATTCAGGAACACTGAGGCAAAAAACTCATTGAATAGCTCAGCCTGGTCCCCCCTACCAGTCTGTCTGTCACTAATTGCCCCTTCTTGTTCCACCCTACCAGTCATCTTACCCACCCTATGGCGTATGGTGAATTCGATTGATTGGTGGTCACTATCCCCAACGTGACCATTAATCTGCAGCTCCCCTACCAGGCCCTCCCCCATAGCCAACACCAAGTCCAGTAAGGCATTCCCCGTAGTGGGACCGTATACCTCCTGCATTAGATGAAGGTCCTGCATGCAGGTTAAGAACCTATGTGAATAGTTGGATTTGTCTGACTGCTCCTCCCAGCAGATGTCAGGGTAGTTTAGGTCCCCCATGACAAGCATGTCCCTAGACCGAACAGCCTCTGAGAGCTGCCTCAAGAATTCCAAGTCTAGCTTTTCCTCTGCTAAGTCTGTAGCAGACCTCCACCACCAAGTCCCTTTCCTCTCAACCTCCACGTATCCTAACCGCCAATGCCTCAACTTTCTCCCCCTCTGATCCCATTTTAATTAGGGTAGATGTATAATGCTGCTTTACATAGAGAGCAACCCTGCCCCCTTTCCTCCCTACTCTGTCCATTCTGTACAACCTGTAGCCCTCAATGTGTACTGCCCAGTCATGGGTAGAGTCCCACCAGGTTTCTGTTAGCCTGACTAAATCAAAGTTGTTATCTGCAAGCAGAAGTGTGAGTTCTTCCTGCTTGTTCCTCATGCTCCTAGCATTAGTATAGAGGCACTTGAGCCCTCCAAATGGTGCCTTGGGTGCCCTCCTCCCCACTTCTGATGCCCAAAGGGCCCCTTGGTACATACCTGGGGTATACTGCTGCATGTCTCACAGTAGGTTCTAGACTCTCTCCATCTCCTGCTTCCTTGTCCCCCGTTGTACTTAGTTTAAAGCCTGACATAGGAGGTCAGCCAACCTGTAAGAAAAGACACTCTTTTGCGGAGAGATGAATCCCATCGTGTCCCAGGAGGTCCCTTGCACAGAAGTGCAGATCGTGGTCCAGGAAGCCAAAACCCACACAATGGCACCAACTCCGGAGCCGTGGATTGACTTCTCTGACACAGGTTACGTGATGCCTACTGCAACCGCTGACCGAGAGGATTGATGAAAAGACCACCTGTGCCTCTGTCTTCCTAAGCCTGGTCCCCAGAGCCCTGTAGTCACTCATGATATGGTCTGGACTACTTCAGGCCACATCACGTGTTCACACATGGATGAGGACCATGGGATAGTTATTGGAGGGTCAGATGAGGTCAGGAATTCTCGCCATGGTGTCCCTGATCCGGGCTCCAGGAAGGCAGCAGATCTTGTGTACCATGGGATCCGGACGACAGATGGGTCCCACTGTTCTTCTCAGCAAGGAGTCGCCCACAATGATGACGCAGCGTCTCTTCTTCTGCTTACCTGGCCAGCTCTCAGCTCACTCAGTGATGGTGGCAGGCCCCTCCAGTTCACTTTCCCCCACTGCACACTCCTCCAGTGCAGCCAGGGCCTAATATTTGTTCCCCAACTGCACCAGGGGAGCTGTTTCTGTGGCAAGAGGTCTGGCCCCTGAGGTTACCATCCTCCATTCACCAGCATCTGCTACAGGGCGTTCCCCCGCAGCTTCTCTGCCGAACTGAATCACCGTCCCTCTGAATCGGCCAAATCCAAAGCCGACTCAGATACTTGGTGCTTCACACAGGCCTACTTACTGGTACTTGTATATCCTGAGAGATGAAGATTTTTTGTGATGTCTTGTATTGAATCAATTGTATAGCTAGGAAAACTGTTGGACAAGCTTTCTGGTATCAAGCCCACTTCTTCAGATTCCTGAAGGCTTCTCCAACAGCCTCTCCCTGCTAATACAGTTGGTCCAATAAAAGGTATCACAAAAAATCCTTCTCTCATACGCTTCCTGGACCAGCACTGCTACAACAACACTCCAGTCCTACTATTTCTAGATCCCCCTAACTCAATTGACCATGCCTTTTCACACCTGAATTTGTTTGGGTGAACTGCGCTCAGTGGAACTCCCTTCAGAGCAGTGTAGTGACCTTGTGTCCTACATAGCTTTAGGTGACCATATGAATTTGAAACAAGATCCTGTAATGCTATAGAAGGAAATCACAGAATTATAGAAGAGACCTCAAGAGACTGTCTAGGGAGGAGCCTGAGCCTGCACTTATCTCCTCACACCTGCTTATTTCCTAACACCTTGCCTCACCCTTCAAAAGATCTGGCAGTACCCTGGTTGAAAATCACTGGTCTACACTGCCAGTGGAGTTGTGATTCAACACATGCAGACATACTCAAGCTAGCTTTAAATCTAGCCAGTTTGAATGCCAATAGTAGCATCACTGTGGTGGTGCAGGCTATAGTCGAAGAGGAAGTACCCAGCATCCTAACTGGCCTTGCTCAACCTGTGTGAAGTCCATGCTACTGCAGCTTTATTGCTAACAATACCCTCCCAAAAAAATTCCAGTGCAGTGGAGGGGAACATTTTCTGAGCAACTATCATTAAATAACCTGTCCAAAGACAGAGTGAATTATTGTGAGTGCTGGAATTAGAATTTAGAAGTCCCTTGTTTCCCAGTGCTCTCTTATATTCGACCACCCGCTCTTTCCATTTCTCTTCAGTATCCCACTAGAAGTTTCTGCAGCTTTAACTGCAGTTTGCATATAAAGTTTTAAATAAACCCACACTTCTTTCCGGCAGACATTGCAGCTGGAAGACACTATAATGTTTCAGTGTATGCAGTGTATCAGGATGGGATAAGCCAACCGTGTTCTGTCCAAACCTATCTGGACGATTTAGGTAAGCACACTCTTGTGGTGAAGTCACTGTTTGCTGTGATGGAAGTAACACTCATTGTTCAGTTTTGTGGCAAATATTGTTTTCCCCCAAGTCTTTCAATGAATTTGCAATTTACTAGAGTTACTAGATATTGCCAACTATATCTAAAACTCATATCCCATGAAACACAAAAAATAAATTAAAAAGAAAACTTCCTATGGACACCTTGACTTTGATCTTCTGAAGGCCCATGCATCTCTCGTAGGATGGCTGCATGACTAGTAGCATTGTTTTGACCTCTGTTCTGCTTGGGAGACAGATGTGCAGAATTCAGTAAGATGTTCTGCACATTTGGTCCTTGGACAAACTCCCTGTTGAAATGACACTTCAGGACAAGATGGGCACAGCTACCTAAGATGTTTACTGTGGAGTAGACTAATTAACTCCCAGCTCAACATGCTGCAGTCCCAGGCGCACATATAAACATGGCACTGGGGAGCAATAAGGACGGGTGCAATAAACACCAAAGTGTAGACACACCCAGTAATTGTAAATGAGGGATCTCTAAAGAGTCAGAAGACCTCAAAGAGAACACAGTCATCACCTTCCTTCACAACTGCTCTAGAAGGATGACTTCCTATTTATTTTTGGACTTGTATAATCTATAATGCTTACCCAGCCTAAATATAATCTAGTGTTTAGACAAATGGAGAAACATTATGGAAGCAATCATACTTCCACTGCAAGATTTCTCCAGGCGTGAACCTAGTGTATGTTTCCTTCTTGTTCATAGATGGAAAAAAGGACAATATTTGGAATTTTTCTAATGCTACCAGGTACTTTTTCATACTGCTCTGAATACAATTTCTGACTAATTAAGTTTAAAATTTATGTGGCCTTTTGCAATTCACAAACACTTTCATGCATAAATTAGGAAGGAGTGCATGTATGTGACACAATCAGAAAATCATAGAAAATTTGGACTGGAAGGGAATTTCTTTAACAAATTCTGCATACACTCATCCCAAGACATACTGACTAGCCATGATTTTTCTCAGGGAAAACAACTTTCTTTTACACTAACCAAGCACAACTTCAATATTCAAGTCATTTTATCTCTGGAGTTTCTATTTTGTCCCCTATTAGCAACAGAAGAGATTCCTATAGAAACTTTCAAGTCTATGTATAAATCATTGTGTTCCATCTATTCCATAGGAAAAAAGTATTAATATAAATCAGGACAAATATATAATCTTGAGTTCTCAACAAGGCACTGTCCTACAGTGATGCTGAATATAGAGCATTATCCATAAAACCATGTTAATAGATTTATAGGATTTTCAGTCCAGAAAAGCCCTTAGGAGTATCTAGTCTGACCTTGGGTTACATGTGCCATAGGGTATCTGCTAGTAATAATCATCTGGTTAAAACAAAGAATGGCTTGTAGAAAAGCATCATGCAGAAAGACATTTTCCTTTGTAAAAAAAAGAGGGTTCAGCATTAGAAAGTCCATACATTATTTTAAAAAGGATGTTGAGATTTATTACAAAAGATGAGGAAAACTAAATAAACAAAATGGTAACTGTGTGGCAAATAGCTCTGAAAATGTATTTGAAATGTTCTAAAACAACTAGCATGGCCAAATGGGCTCGTATTCACTAGACAGAGAGCAAAATCCTTCTACTTGGTGCCATAATCTGAATCTCTTCTCCACATTCCAGCTGCATAGATTTATTGAATCTATCTGCAATGTGTTTATAACTTTAAATTGCATAAGTTAAAACAAGTATGTGGTAGTCACAAAAACAATACATCATTATCAGGCTGCTAAATTCTTCACTTGCTTGAAGAATATTTTTCAAAGAGCGTATCCGCTTATACAGTCATTTCAGTTTGAGCTGAAAAAATATAGGTGATTGTGGAGAGCTAAAACCATCAGCCATCTGGAAGATGGGATGGAGTGCACCCTCAGCAAGTCTGAGGATTACATCAAGCTGGGGGGAGTAGTAGATATGCTTAGAGGGTAGAGAAAGATAGATAAATTGGAGGACTGGACCAAAAGAAATCTTATGAAGTTCAATATGAAGGAGAAGTGCAAAGTCCTGCACTTAGGACAGAACAATCCCATGCAGTAGTAGAGGCTGGGAACTGACTGGCTAAGCAGCAGCTCTGCAGAAGAGGACCCAGGGGGCTACAGTGGACAATAAGCTGCATGAGCCAACAGTGTGCTCTTCTTGCAAAGAAGGATAACAGCATACCAGGCTATATTTAGGCTTGGCAGAATTTGATTTTTTTTATGGCTAAAATCAGTGTTTATTTTTAAGCATATTTTGTGATTTTTACTGGTTGAAATGTTCAGGGTTGTGCAAAATTAGGGGTCGTTTTTGATTTTTATTCATATAGCATGCATGCATACACATGCATGCAGGTGCAGTGGCTGCTGCAGCAACTGGGGGCCGTGCCCATAAGGCTGTTTCAGGGGAAGGGGGGGAGAAGAGGCTGGATTGGCAGAAGGGGCTGGAGGGGTAGGCCTGGTAGTGTCCATGAGCCAGTGCTACCAGCCCCTCACTCTGCCCAGGTCCCAGCTGGGGCAGGGACCAAATTCCCATGGAGGCCAGCTTGACCTGGCCTCCACAGGAGTTTGGCCCCCTCCCCAATTACACAGGAGCAGGCTGGGCTGGGCCAGGCTCCATGGGAATTTGGCCCCTGCTTCAATCACATAGGGGCCAGGCCAGGCTGGGCTCCATGGGAGTTTGGCCCCTGAGTGACTGGGGCAGGAGCCAAGTTCCCATAGAGCCCAGCCCAGTCTGGCTCAGCCCCTGTGTGATAGGGGCAAGAGCCAAACTCCTGTGAAGGCTGGTCCTGGCTGGGCAGAACGGGTGGCCAGTGGCACTGGGCTCCCCCCTGCTATCAGTCCTGCCCCTCCAAGCCTGCTCCCAGCGCAGCCTTACCAGCATGGCCCCCAACTCCTACAGCAGATGCTGTGTATGTGTGTGGGGTGGGGGGCCGGGGGGTGTAGTGCACAGCACTCCCTGTCCTGGATTTCTTTACCTTTGTCCTGGATTTTATACACACACACACACACACATTTGTGTGTGTGTGTGTGTGTGTGTGTGTCTTTTTGTAAACTTCAGCATAAATATTTTTCTGTTGGTCTGTGAGTGTCACGTGAAATTGATGTTTATCAATAAAGCTTGAATCCTTCAAGCCTAGCTATATTAGTAGGAATGCTGCCAGAAGATGAAGGGAAGTGATTATTCCATTCAATTCAGCACTGGTGAGGCCACATCTGGAGTACTGTGTTCAGTTTTGGACCCCCATTACAGCAAGGATGTGGGCAAATAGGAGAGAATCCAGTGGAGGGCAACAAAAGTGGTTCGGGGGCTACAGACATGACTTCTGAGATGAGGCTGAGGGAACTGGGCTTATTAAGTTTGGAGAAGAGAGGACCGAGGAGGAATTTAATAACAGTTTTCAACTACTGAAGAGGAGTTTCAAAGGGGATGAAGCTGCACTATTCTTAGGGGTAGCAGATGACAGATGAAACAATGGTCTCAAGATGCAGCAAGGGAAGTGTAGGTTAGATATCAGAAAAAACTCTCACTAAGAGGGTAGTAAAGCACTGGAACAGGCTACCCAGAGAATTTGAGGAATCTCCATCCTTAGAGGTTTTGCCTTGGCTGGGATGATCTAGCCTTGGCTGGGATGATCTAGTTGGGGATGGTCCTACGCTGAGCAGGCAGTTGGGCTGACTGTCCCTTCCAGTCCTAATTTTCTATTATTTTACGATTGTGTCACTCACATGCACCCCTTACTAATTTATGCATGAAAGTGTTGGCTACATAAATTTTAAACTTAATTAGTCAGAAACTACAATTTTTGCACTTTCACTGTGTGAAATTACAGGCAGTCCTTGGACTTACAACACAATTGGTTCCTGAAAACCAAGTCTTAAGTCGAAACATTGCAACTCAGAACCAATTTTCTCATAAGAAACAGTGTTATAAATGGGGGATTGGTTCCTGAACCAGGGCCTGATACCCAATTTTCACTAAAAATACCCCAGACTGTTGTACTTGATCAATTATAGAGGAGTAATATAGCTACATTAATGTATTTTTTTTGTAAATAGCAATCATATTGATTTGGAAGGAATTCTTTGAGGTGATTTTGCTGGACTTTTTGAAGGGCTCTTGGCTGGAGTGTTCTCGGGAGTCTTGGCTGCAGGTTTTTCTGGAGTCTTGTCTGCTTTCTTAAAGAAAGTGTCCAAGGAAGTTTGGACAGATGTTCTCCAGGGAGATGGGCAACACAGCGAACTTGCTGGCTGGTGTGGCTTCACATTGGATCAAGCGTTGTAAGATCAAAACCGATGTCAGAAAGTTGAAACAGGGTGTCAATTTATAAACGTTGTAAGTGCAAACCGTTGTAACTCAAAACGTTGTAAGTCGAGGACTGCCTGTATAAGGTCGTGTCATAAATATGGTCGTGCCAGACTAGATATTCCAAATGGTTGCTTCTAGTTGAAAAAGGAGATCTATGAACATTCATACCAGAAGGCTTCATTTGCTATTTTTATTAATCATTCATTATTCTCTAATTTAAAAAATCACTTATCCAATCAAGGACCTGTAACAATACCATACGATATGGGGCCTAATCACACACACCATGAATCACAGGGTCAAAGAGTCCAGCTGAATGAACTTTGGTAAAAATCACTTTTCATAAGCTCATCAATCAATGTTTATATGAATAAATATTCTTAGAAATGAGGATTAAATTGTGAACAGAAGAAATGGACAAATTAAACAATACATTATTTGAAGTAAAAGATTGTAACCATCTCTAACATCCACTGGGCAAGTATGTAGTTATATTTTGAACCACATGATGGCAGCATTCTATGAAGACTATAGCAATTTTTTCAGAACCCGCTAAAATTGGCTGACTATATTTTACTTTAATGATCACTACATTTCTCAGTCTGCACCCTCATTTTTTCCAAATAATTCCCAAATATTTACAGCATATATACTGAGAAATCATCATACAATACAATGGTGAATCACTCTTAAAGAAATAATTTCATACAATGGGCCTTTCTCCTTATAACAAACTGCAGTATATAATGAAGTGAATGCCATGCCCTTAACTGAAATAGAACCTATGTCTACAGAAACAATAATTCTCTCAGATAATGCTTATGAACATTGCAAAGGTTATCTTCAGACAAATGCCATTAGTATTTGGACTGCAGCTGTAGTGGAATCAGAGTAAATCATACCATGCACCGAATGCACTGTAACTCTGCAGTAGTGACTCATTTGTTAAATTAGTCTTAAATATTTCAGTAGAACTTGGAAGTCAGATATATGATGTGTAGTCAATAAATGTTGTATTCATACTTATCATTAACAGAGTTATCAGTTCTTGAAATCCAGGCTAATTATAGCACGTTCATTTGCAAACAGACAGCAGAATTATTCCCTCATAAAAATACTGCATTTTTTCTATAGTGATGGCTTAATGGCCCAAGTCTTACAGTTTCTAATACTTAAAACAATGTTTTCTTTGAATATGGTTTTATGAAATTTTGTCTTTGAAAATATTGTAAGCTTGCAGGATTTTAGAATTGTAATGTTTTTTATTTAGCAATATGGAACTTCATAGACTTCATAGATTTCATAGACATTAGGGCTAGAAGGGACCTCGGAAGATCATCGAGTCCAGCCCCCCACCCAAAGGGCAGGAAGTCAGCTGGTCATAGGATCCCAGCAAGATAAGCATCCAATTTGCTCTTGAAGGTGTTCAGTGTAGGTGCTTGAACC
>NW_017728907.1:62180350-62199220 GCF_001723895.1 Crocodylus porosus
TAGCTTGTGCATTGAGGATCACTCCCTTGAGGAGCAACCACTGTTCTTGAACTCCCCTCTCCCTGGGGTCATGGTCCCTTAGGGCCTGACTGACAAGCTTCCTGAGCTTGTCAAAGTTGGCTTTTCTGAAGTCAAGGACTTCTGTGTTGCTGACTGACTTGCCAGCTTTACAGCAGATGGGGAAGGTGATCAGCTCGTGGTCGCTGTCACCCAGCTTCCCATTGACCACTAGGTCGTCAATTAGGTCATCCCCTGTAGCCAGTACCAGGTCAAGCAGTGCTTTGCCTCTCATTGGCCCATAGACTTCTTGAGTTAGGATAAGTTATGTCAATTCAAACCTTATATTATTTTTATTTAAATGTGTATTAATCTTTTTAAAAATTATATGAATTGAAAATGTAATCTCACCTGCAAGGTGAAGTAGCAATCTTGGCAGTTCTGGTATGCAAGTCCCAGTCTTTGAACATGCAGTTTGAACTTAACTGTGAAAACAGAATAGGGGCAATACAGCACAACTTTGAAAATTAAAGGAAGAGGATTTTGTTGAATCATTAAAGGCATTATCACTTAGTTAAGGCAAATGAAAATATCTAGGATGCTGCAATAATAAAAAACAGAAAGAAAACAAAGCTAATTATTTCAGTCAGTAAAGTTGTGTTTCCAGATGACAGCTACCCATGATTTTTCAGTCCCTCTGCCTCCAGCCAGTCAAAAGAAGGATACTGAAAGCAAGGTATTGGAAAACGCTGTCATGGTTATAGCACCCCACTTTGCAGGGTCTGGGCTGCATGGAGTAATTGCATCTCTAAAGTAATATGCATCTCTCTGTAAGATTTTTAAGATATCGAGTGAATGAGGTTTTTAAAGATGAGATCTCTGGTCTTGGCAGTCCTTGGGGAATCAAGGAGTGCCAGAATGAAATAGCCCTGACAAGTTTCTCACACAGCTGAATGTGCAATAGCATTAAAATGTACCTGTCATCATTTTAAAATGGTGAAGAGAAGCTCTTCTCAAAGATCTCCAGGATGTTTAGCAGTCAGCATAGATCAGAGATATCTCAGTGAATCACAGAGATGGGAGGAAACAAGAGGCAGAAAAGGTTCATTCCTGATACCCTGCACCTGTGCCTCAATTTCAGCCACATCTGCCAACTGGACTCATTGGCTTCAGTGAAGCATCTCGACTCCTTTACCTCAGCAGGCATATGGGGTAAAAAAAGTAAGCCACCAAAGTGACTTGGAAGTCTGAGTCCCATATTCAAAAGATTTAGACTGTTCTTAAGTCAAAGAAACTTAAAGTGCCTAAATAAGGGTGCCAGGTTGATTTCAGCAGTTTTAAAATATTTCAGTCCCTTTGATTTTCGATGAGATGTAGGCTCCAGTATAATTAAGCTGCTTTTGAAAATGGCACTTGAGTGCTTTCAAAATGTAACCAGCTACTTTGAAGAACTAAACATGGAGTAGGTTTTCATGTTATATTGTGCTTTTCGCCAACATTTTCTAACCAGTGACTGTTGAGAAAACCCATTTTCAGTCATGGAAGGTGGCTGTGTTTATGAAACACCTCTACTCACAGAGCTAGATGAGAAACAAGTCCACTACAGGCAGTTACTAGTCTCACAGCTGCTGCAAGATTAGCCTCTCCCAATCCCAGCTGTTTTGTTACGGCCCCACCTCTACAAAGGTCAGTCTTCACACTTAGGAGCATGATGCTATGCAACCTCAGGAGTTAGTCCGCATAGGGGAACGGTGGCATAGCTCTTAGGGAGCTAAGGTGGACCATTGGGCATCTGTTGTACTCAGGAGGAGCCTGCAATCGTACAACTGTGAATCTCCATGTTAGCAAAAAACATTGATTCCCCCTGACTTCCAGCCACATTGTTACAAGGAGTTGTTTAATGTCGACATTAAGGAAGTGTAGATTTTGTGGTGACCATCCTACCTTTTGCCTTATCGGTCAATTAGCCAAGAGCCTTACCTTTCTAACGAAGAAATATCAGTACTTTATTTGAAAGTAAATTTAACAAAAGAAGGGAAAAAGCAACAGCTCATATTCAGCCTGCTATATTCTCTTGCATGAGGTACTTTCTCTAATGTTATCACAACGACATACTTCAGCGAACCAGTTCCAGAACGAAACCATGTATTCTGATCCTGTAGTCATCTCCACAGCGACAGGAGAGATTCCCTACGGTAAGAAGGCAGTATTTCATACTTGGTAAGCAAGAGTTTCTACTTGCTCAGAGGTGGGAGGTAACTGTACATACCGGCTACTGATAATATTTCGTGGTCCATGAGAGGGGACTGCAGCACTTATTTATGTGCTAACCAGAAGTGAAAGCAACTTTTTACTTCACTAGTAAACACGCCACATAGTAGGAAATGCTGCTACCCTATCAACGACATACAGTCATTATTAGTCTTTCAGGGGTCTAATATCACTGACCTGTACATGCTGTGTAATTGCAACCATTATTCTTTTGTGTGTCTTTGTTTCCTAAACAGATTAAATTAAATGTATACACCAACCAGTAAAATAGGAAGATACAAGGTTAATTTAACAGCATTTCCTGTTCATAAAGATAAGCAGTGTGTTGGCAAACGGTGAACTAGACTTGTTTATGTCTTAAGTATCGTAAACCTCTGTTTCACCTTTGGTTAGCTGTAACAAGTGAAGTTCCAATAATGTTCTTTCAGCTGGAAGCGAAAAAGCAACAAAAAAAACAAACCAAAACAAAAAATGCAAAAAAGACAGAAGTGTAATGAAACTTAAGTGTTTATGGACAATGCTTCTGCATGGGAAATGGTTATGCACATTTGGCCATATTTCTCAGAAGCACTTGCCTGGAAATTCCCTTCCAGAACCAGATTCTCACAGCCAGATCACCCCAGCATGTCAATACATGTATGCAGTGCAAAATGTGCTGTTACTTTACCACCATATCCTGCATCCACTGAAGTCAGCATGAGTCAGGGGCCAGGTACCGACATTACACTTTTACTAGTATAAGAGATGAGAAACCAGTCTGTACCTGGAGCAGAACAAAAGTACAATACATAGACTGATTTAAAAATGGCAGAACCAGGTCTAAGATTGATGCTCCCACCAAAGGACAAATGTGTGTTCTGCTCACTTCCAATCTCAGGTACGCTGCTTACAGAAAACTGCATAACTTAAATCAATTCTGCCTTGAATGTCTGTTTTTTGAATGTCTGTACCTAGCCAGGTTGCACAAGTAACGTGACCACAACAACAATACATGGGCAGCTACATTTGCTTTTTAAGTTTTAAACAGATAGGTAGAACTAGGCACTAAATATTTTAGCACAGATCCTCAGCTGCTGCAAGCCATGGTAGCTCCATCAAAGTCACTGGGGCTATGACAGTCATGGAGCTAGGCATCATCTGAGGGGTATGGGCATGTGAAAAAATTACCGTTAGGTCATGAAGGATAAAGTTTTATAATGCATCAATTGTTCTGTGGCAACTGTCCATGTACAGGCTCTTATCCCATGATAGAAGAAGGGCCGTAGCAGAACAAGTGCAACTGAGCTTTCATTTGCCACAATATAAAAATATACATGCAAGCAGTTTTCTTACAGTAGGAGAGGCATACTGTAAAACCCACCCTTGTGTACTTTGAACTGGCCCAGTAGCATCACTGAGTGAGAAAAATGGCTTCCAAATGTAAGTTTGCACCCTTCTGTAACTTTTGGTTAAAGTGACTTACTGCTTGAAATTTCCTGGCACAGTTTTAAGTCTTGGAGCTGTATCTCATTGTCTCCAAAGAGTTCCAGAAATGGGACTTTTGTCCTGAATTAAAAATAAAAAAGTCTGAAATTAGCTGACCTACCCTTCATCTCCAAATGTTCCTATGGCACTAGGCAGTATCCTCTGTGTTCACTGAGAGGTTGCAGACAGTACTGCCTGGGCCTCACAGACATGAATGTGGTAGGATAGCCATGTTCACATGGCAATGCCACTGGGCAAATTAATACCACATCTTAGCAGAGCAAATTCACCCAACCCAGCACTATATTTAGGTAGCTCAAGCATAACTGGAAGTGATTAGAGACTACTTATGAAGGTTCATGGAATAACTGAAATGGTGCCCCAGTTTTTGCTCCTTAACATTTGGTCACTTTACCTTCAGTCTTAGAAAAATATACCTTTCCCATCCGGCTACTGGGCTTATAATCTATCACCCTGATTTAGCCATATTGTATGTGAATAATACACAATAGTAATATCACTGAGTTTAACAGGGTGACCTATTTACATGAAGTTACTCACATGTTTGCATAATTGGAGCCAACAAGAATATCTGCCATAAAACAAAAGCTATTTGATCACCTCTTTTTTAATTCCCTCATTTTTCAGATGATGAAGTTGGAGTTCTTTTGGGACTAGGCATCGGCACGATCATACTGTCAATTGCCCTTTTAACCTTGATGTCTAAAAAATCTTTTAGAAAAAGGTACTCTTTTCTTCTTTTGTTTCCAAAACATTCTTCTCTTTGAACACTCTAGGTTTACTGTAACTGCAGAAATTGATCCTTTTGTACAGCCTTTTACACAGGACAACTTTTCCCGTTCATAATACTGCTATCAAAAGATGCCCTCCATATATTTTACGGTGAGGTAGACAACCACAAGAAAAAGTAACATGAGTATTCCTTTGGAAACCCCATAGTTAGGGACCAAGGGGTAAGTCATTATAGAAACATGAGAGAGAAAGCAAAAAGTTTAACCCAAATCCATTTTAGTGTAATCTCTTCTTAGAATGGATGACTCTACTTCTAAGTCAAGAACAGAAACTGCTGCTCAAATACTACCTGGTTCTTGGTCAAGCAGAGTGCTATGACATTGCCAGATTTTGGACCCTCCAAATGAAGGTATAAAATGAAGTAGGACAGAACGGAGCATGGAGACTGGTGAGGTTTAGGCAATGTGAGTCAAACACCAAGTCTGATATAATCAATACTGCTGTGAATGAAACTGTTAAATAACAGAATAATAGTATATTGAAAACAGAGACTCACCAGTTTTCTCAAGAATATAGCAAACTGCGGTGAAGAGAATGCAACTGTCATTTGAAATCTCTTGTCACTAATTTTCATTTTGTCAGCAGCATCAAACATAAAAGGTCAAGTTTTAATATTACAGAATTTCTGATTATGTCTGAGTTATTCTCATCAGATCAGGACACATATGCATCTTCCTATTTATGTGTAATTTTTTTTCAGCTTAGCAACTGGCAGTGCTGGTCTTGAGCATGTGCACTTTCTATGAGGGCTTGTTGTGGGCAGTCCCTCAATAGGATGATAGATATTTCCTGCACACTCTGGGTATCATCAGCAATTGGCGCTCTTAGTAGTTTCACAGGGAATTATGGGGATGGGCTTTCAGGGATCAAGCCCTGACTCGGTTGTGTGCAGCTTCCAAGCTAATTCTTTTGGCTAGGGACAGACACTACGCATAAACCAGTTTAAGTGATCAGAAACTGGTTTAAACCTTTAACAGAATCTCAGTTCAGTGCACATAAACCAGTTTCAAAATGGCCAAAACCAGCTGGAGATAAACATGGTTGAATGTAGTATCAGACTTCACCGATTGGGGTCAAACTGGTTTATAGAACTTGTGTCCCAGACCCTTTCTGATTTAAGTTAAATCAGAGTCCTCCAGTATCCCAGCATGTTCTACAGCCCTGGGTTGGGCTGGGCTGTCTGCTCCAGCCAAGCAGAGTTGGCCCTGCCCTTCTCCCTAGCCAGAGCACTATCACTGCTCAGGCTGGCTGAGGAAGGGGTGGGGATGGGAAGCCCTGGTCTGGAATATTGCCAGGTCTGCCTGGCAAGGGGGCAGCAGCCCTTGCCAGGCACCCCCAGACCCCCACCACCCTCGCTGCTCCAGCGGCAGGAGTGGGGGCAGGGGCAGACGCAGACCTTGGTACCTTAGGGGAAGTGGGAGTTTAATTCCCCCATTGCAGGGTGGGGGGGTGACATGGGCACCAATAGGCTGCGCTTGTATACCCGGGGCCGCAGCAGCCAGACACCAGTAATCTGAGGGGAAGTGGGGTTTAATCCCCCCATTGCAGGCAGCAGGAGTGGGGGCACCGACACAGTGCCCTGGGGTGATCTCCTCCGAGGAACGGCAGCTGGCCACAGGGAGTGGGGGAGGGGGGGACACAGCCCAGGGTGCCGTGTCAGTGCCCCCGCTGCTGCTGCCTGCAGTGAGGGGATTCAACGCCCCACCCCTCTTCTCCTCAGGCTACTTGCATCTGGCAGCCCCAGCCCTGGGTGCATGGCTCTGGGTGCACAAGTGGAGCCTACCAGTGCCCACGCTGCCCCTCCCCTGTATTGGGGGCATTAAACCCTGCTTCCCCTCAGGCTACTGGGGTCTGGCTCTGCCCCCCCTCCTGCTGCCAGCCAGCAAATGAGGGGGAGGACTGCTTCCCCCAGCTGGGGTCCCTGCAGGCCAGGGTGGGGGTTTAAACCCCTCCTCAATCACACTCAGGCCTGCCCAGGCCTGGCCATGCCCCACCTCAGCTTAGTTTCCCTCCAGCCAAGGGCTTGCTCTAGCACTCCCCGGCTTATGGCCTGAGCTACTGCAGGCATGTGCCTGCATTTCCAGAGGCAAAAGTGAATGTCTATTCACTTGCAAATTGGTTCAACCTACACAGGTCAGAGTAACCTGCAAAGATTGAATCAGTGCAGGCTCTGGCTTTTTGAATGTCTGTCCCTAGCCTTATTGTCTAAGGACCCTATTCAGCATTTACCTTTCTCTGACTTTCACAGAAGCTGTGCCTCAGTAAGAAGTGCTGAATGGAGCACTTAAATTGAGGTCAAGGGAAATTTGCCAGGAGATTTCAATTCTATATTTACAGTTTAAATAGTTCTCAAGTTTCTTTCAAGGAGTCTTGAAAAGTTCATGCCATGATGTTATCTATAATATATCACTGCAAGTCTACAAGCACTTATTGCTCGTGGCATGAAACGCATAGCCTCCACCCACCCAGAGGTCCCAAAGAAGTCCTAAATGCCACTTACACAAGCCATAAAAATACACAGAGCTTGGATTGCCTCCCTGGCAAGGACAAATTTCTCCCATAATGTACAAGTAATATCTTTTCTTTTTTGAAGAATTAGCACAGTGGCTGTGTCACTGATACCAACATGTCTGCTTGAAGATTTCCCTCATATGGAAAACAGCAACACGATCAAGTCACTCCAGGTAACTACTCACCACAAAAGCAAGCTTTTTTTTTTTTTTTTGATTTTCCACACGAAATAAAATTAACTCTATGCGAATATTTCTGACAAACACATATGGCCGTACATGAGAAGTTCTTCCTTTGACAGCCGGGACAGGTTCTGCTATGGGTCTGGGTCAAATTCAGTGGCCTTATGGGATAGATACAAAATAAGTTTGCAAACTTTTTCGGGCAAGGACGGTTATTTTCTAGGTGTTTGTATGGTGCTTGAACACCAGCACAATATAAAAATAAAACACCACCATCTTATCCAGGATTTGCCCTGAAGTATATTTGAAAGTGGGCAGCATACAACTGCTCCCTTTATATCACTCTTCGGTTCTTTTTAGTTCACTTTGCAGAAGCTGATTATTAAGTAATGGTAATATGTGTTAATAAGGGAGACAGAAAGCAAAGAGAAAAAAGGGCAAGTGAATAAAACAGTAGAGTTATGAATTGCTCCCTTCTTTGTCTTATTTCTACACAGCAGTGACATTTTTACAACTGACAAAATATTGCCTGTTTATGTTATTTTTTTACCAGAAAAAAAGTGAATTCATGAATGACATCTCCACTGAGTTTTACCTGGTTGATGATGACCCTGTAGTTACAGAAATACAGGAGAACTTGCTGCATGAGGAGAACAAGACTGTGGATACCCCAAAAGACAACAGAGAAGTGACTATTGAGAATGCAGACAGTCCACATAACTCTTCACCTGACAGATTTACAGTCACTGAGCATAGCTATGGATATAAACCCCAGATTTTCAATGGAAATACACTAGGATATATATGTAGCAATACTTACGAAACTCAGACCCAAACACTGGATCCACACACTTCTCCATCAAGCCTAGATACAAATGTTTTCTCAAAGGATTATACAAGCCCTACTCCTTACTTGTGGAACGCTGAAGGAGTGGAGAGGAATATATTTTTACTTGAGAAGATTAATCTCATTTTAAGCAATAGCAGAAGTGGGCAGAGTAGCACTTTCAGTTCAGCAAATGAGGAGCCATGCAGACTTGTTGAAAACCAGCGGAAAGAATCACCGTCCAGTGAAAATGTTCAAGAGCAGACACTGGTTCCCGATGAGTTGGTTTCTTGCTTAAGTGCTCTAAATGAAGACTCCAGACATATTAAATCTTATTTTCCACAAACCACTGGAAGAATATTTCAATAGGAATAACTGTAAAATAAAAATCAAGTTTTTTTATGACCGTGAGTTACCCATATTTGAGTTTTCAAACATCAGAACTGAAAACATAACTCAGGATTTGAAGTTTATATTCTTAAGTGGAATCAAAATACTTTTGCATAAGACCTAGCACATTTCTGGTCTGATTCATAGCCATTAAACTCATGGGGCAGTTTTCACAAGCATGAGAATGTAAATCTGATTTCCTAGATAAATTCAAACTAAGGAAATGTTATCCTGCTTCCTCCAATGCCCTTTGCAGTCCTGACTAGATGCTGTATTTCCCCACTTGTTGTTCTCGTACAGGTATGATGTTTCACTCCAGAGATGGTTGCATTTTAGTGATGCATACAAGGATTAGCTGTGGCTCATAAAATACCATGGGATTGTCTGGAATGGCAAGGCATTACATTTAAGATGATTTATATATTGAATGGTAGAGACCTGGATGCTATAAGTCACAAAGTTGGACTGTGAAGAACTACAGAAGTATCTAGTATGAATGAGCAAATGGACAACTAAGTGGCAGATGCAATGCATCTAGAGAAGTGTAAAAGTGATGCACCTGGGCAAAAGTAACCCCAACTATAGCTACACTATGGTGGGCTCTGCATTAGCTGTTACCACACAGGGAAGAGATCTAGGAGTCATTGTGGACAGTTTGCTACAAATGTCAGCTCAGTGCTCAGCAGCCATCAAAAAGGCAAACAAAATGTTAGGGATTATTAAGAATGGAATTTTAAACAAAACTGAAAGTATCATTATGCCCCTTTATAAATCCCTGGTGAGTCCACACCTTGAATACTGTGCCCAGTTCTGGTCCTCTCATCTCAAAAAGGATATAGAAGAACTAGAGACGGTACAAAGAAGGGCAACAGGGATGATTAGCGGTATGTAGGGGTTTCCATATGAGGAGATACTAAAGAGACTGGGCCTATTCAGTTTAGAAAAGAGACGCT
Organism: Crocodylus porosus; assembly: GCF_001723895.1. Taxonomy (NCBI): domain Eukaryota; kingdom Metazoa; phylum Chordata; order Crocodylia; family Crocodylidae; genus Crocodylus; species Crocodylus porosus. The sequence goes on from NW_017728907.1 coordinate 62,189,758, forward strand.
TGAGAGGGAACATGATAAGGGTTTACAAAATACTAAGTGGTGAAGAGAAAGTAACTAGTAAATATTATTTACTCTCTCACACAATACAAGAGCTAGGGGTCACAAAAGGAAACTAGTAGGTAGTAAGATTAAAACTAACAAAAGGAAGTTCTTTTTCACAAAGTGTTTTCATTAAGATGTAGCATTCATTGCCACCAGAGGTTGTGGAAGCTGACAGTTTAGCTAGATTCAAAAAATGATTGGACAAATTCTTGGAGAATAGGGGCATCAGTAGCTATTGACCTTGGGAGTTTGGGATACAATCTCAGAATTAGGACTTCCTAGACCTTAAATGTTGGGGGCTACAAATGAGAGAGAAATCCTTAGAAAAACACACCCTTGTCATACCCAGTTCCCTCTCTCTTTCAGCACCCACTCTCTGCCACTGTGTAAGACAGGATACTGGGCAAGATCTACGATCCAATCCAGTAAATGGCAATTCTGATGTTCTTAGGCTCTTAGCAGAGCAATTCATCTGAGCAAAGAACTCAGAAACACCACAACAATTCAGAGCAGTTTTGACATTCTGGAGTCCTTTGGGTTTAATTCTGTGAGTCACGTGTAGGTGTATCCATGGCATTAATATTGTATGGCACCCTTAAAAGGATCTTGTGGTACCTCAGGGTGCCATGACACCCTAGTTAAGAATCACTGCTCTAGGCAATCAGAAACTTGTTTTAAATGCAAGAAGCCTGGCTCATGTTTGTAGCGGAGCACTAGGGTGCTCACTACTAGTGAGGGCGATGCGGGCTGAGCTGCCAATCAATAGGGCAGCACAGGTGGGGGTTGCCTAAGCAACTGAGTGGGTCAGCTGACCGCCAGGGGGCAGGTCCTAGCCTATATAAACACACAAGGCTGAGGCCCGAGGCAGTTCCCCTCTGGCAGCCCAAGGAGCAGGAGCTCTGCTGCTGCAGAGCCGAGCGGACCAGAGTTAAGCAGAGCAGCCAGAGTGCTCCAGCGTTCGGATAATGATGAGAGGGGGTGAAGAGAGCCCTGGCAGAGAGGTGAGGGAGCGCCTAGGTGGTGCACAGTTTAGGTTATAGCTGGGCAGCTTCTTTTAGGTTGTAGCTGGTTGGCTCAGGGCTTTATGTTGTTAGTTTGTTATCATTACACTAGAGGACCGGGTGAGGCTGTAGGGGAAGGAGGAGGCCTCATTAGGAGCTCCCCAGTAAGGTGGGGGTGCTCCCAGCGCGGTAAAGAGTGTGAGTGTTTTGGGGTGGCCTGATCCCAACCCCAGTGGGGTGACTATTGGGATAATTAGCACGGTAGAGAGTGCTGCGTGTGGGGGTGTCCCGACCCCAACCCCAGTAGGGGTGGCTAGTGGGACAATTTCAGGTGAGCTACCTAAGAGTGTGGGGGTTTCTGGGGACCCCGGCCCTGTGGGGTGGTATTTACGAGGCCCCAGAGAGGGTGAGTAGCGTGAGGAGCATGGGACAGGCCCCACAGAGGGCGAGTAGCACAAGGAGCGCGGGACAGGCCCCAGAGGGGGCATGAGACCCCAGTGAGGGGAACTTACTGTGGGAGGCGGGTGATGAAACCCCAGCAGGGTAGCACCCATGGGGAAGCGCGCAGTGACCGTGGAGAAGCCCAGGTGGGGCGAAAACGCGGGGGGCACGGAGACAGACCCTACGGGGGGGGGGGACCTGCGGTGACCATGGTGAGACAGACCCTAGCGGGGAACGACCTATTTGGGAGAAGCCCAGCAGGAGCAAACTTAGTGAGAAGCCCAGCAGGGTGAGTGTATAGACAAGCCCAGGGGGGCGAGCTTAGCGAGGAACTTAAAGGAGCAAGCATAGTGAGCCGGCCTGAATGGGCTAGCGAATACAAGGGAACCAGTAAAAGGGCACGAGTTGCGTGACAAGCTTGGGGGCGCCAGTAAGGGCACTGGTTGCGTGACAAGCCCGGGGCGTTAGCCAGGACGCCGGTTGAGTGACAAGGCCAGAGCGCCTACGGGAGGTGCCAGTTGCGTGGCAAGCCCAAGAGCACCAGTCAGGGCGCAGAGAGTAAACTGACCAGTCAACGTCTGGTACATCTGCAAGGCTTGGGGCGTGCTAAAGGGGAGGTTGGAGGCACGCGTAGCCCATAAGGCTGGGGCGCACCGGGTCACCCCTCATAGGATAGGGGCCAGGACGTACAGAGCACCGTGTCATAGGGAACAGTAAGGCAGCCTCCCTTAAAAGATATATAACACCAAGACGTGGCAGGCGAGACTGAGGGTGCTAAACAGTTAACTTGGCACGGTAGGGGGCGCTAGGGGGATCACAGCCGCTCCTAGGGCCCGCTCCGTGACAATGTTTTTAACAATTTTGTTTCACATGGCAGCCACTGCCACCAAAATGCAGAGACTCCAGGTTGTGTTAGATACGACTCTTTCCCCTTGCCCAGTATTCCAGTGGTCAGCATAATGCCACCCCTAGTCCGTCCCCTGTACCCCCCCCAAATCTATCCAGGGCACTGAAGGAGCTTGCTCTGCCCCTGTTCTAGCCACAGCAGGATGGAGAGACAGCAGCAGGCTGCCAAACCTGCCAAGAAAATGTTTGAAGGAGCAGCTAAAAGTTTGAGACAAGAATATGACATTTTAAAGAATATATTTAAGCTCCCTTTACTCAGGTGTTTATGTCTCTGGGCACATTTAAGATGTTTCCTTTAAAAAAAAGTGTTGACTTGCCATGCAAAATAAGTGTTAAACACATGATCTGGCCTGCTCACTTCTAAGTGCACTGTTGCTGTAACCACTCTAAATTTAAACTTACCCATTCAACAACACCCATCACAAGCCATCCTGCTACAAATATTATGTTACTATGCAGACTGGGAAGCTTCTATCTCCACCTATGTTATTTTGGCATACTGTTCATAACTAAGTTTCTTCCTTAAGACTCAGATTCTCCTAGTCTTTCTCATTTTAGTACTTCACTCCTTGTAGAAACTAATTATAGTTAATGTACTATTCAACCAGATTTTGGATCCAAGCTGTTTGAGGCAAACAATATTTTGTTTACCTTTTCCAGTAGTTATTGCATTTGTTTTATTGTAACAAGGTGTTTTATCACCATAAAGCTAAAAGACTGGACTGGATTTTTCTTTCATTTACATCATTGTAACTCTGCTGATTTCTGTTGCATTAATTCAGATTTAAACCAGTGTAAATGAAAGCATCTTAACGGAGAAATTCACACCAGTACAAGTCCAGTGTGACGGGAATCTGACCTGTTGCCTTCAATGGCTGCGTATCACAGTTATGGTTAGAGCAGGGGTGGGCAAAATGCGGCCCCGGGGCTGGATGCAGCCCGCCAGGCCATTTTATCCAGTCCACAGGGCCCCTAAAACATTTAGAAAATTAATATTTATCTGCCCTGGCTGCCTATCGTGTGGCCCTTGATGGCTTGCCAAAACTCAGTAAGTGGCCCTCCACCCAAAATAATTGCCCACTCCTGGGTTACAGTAAGGGCCCATAAGGTTTGGCTTACTGCCATTACAAATTCTAGGGAAAAAGTTTAAGAGTTTGTGAAGTTCTAAAATATTTTCTGATATGAAGATATTTCTAATACAGAGCTTATATCATATGCAAATATATATATACATACATCTACAGCTCAACCCTGCCCTCAATGAAAAGCATGGCAAGACTTCCATGACTTTAATAAGCAAGATTGCATACTTAGATAACTTTGGATGCCCAGAAGAATAAGTCACTTTTAACAACTTATCAGGAGACCAATGGCCACACGTTACTTATTTTATTTAAGGACTAAGGTATGTAATCGCCTGGGTATACAGGTTACAGGGGAGAAGACTTTCTCTGTGTCTTACTCATTATGAAGCTAATAGTAATCACCTGCTGACAGCATATTATAAATTTGAGCCTAAATAGAAAAATTAAATGGAAGACTTACTGATTTTGTGTGAGTGTAATAATATTGGCAAAGCTCAGATAAATGTTTCAGGATACAAAATGAAGCTATCTGCAAAAATACAGGGGAGGTTATTGACTTCTGTGTTCGTTTGTTTTTTGCAGTAGCACATAGAAAGTCCTATTTTTCACAATAGTGTGAGTGGTAAAAATGTTTCTCTGGTTGTACTAAGCACAGTAAGTGCTTGTCACAAAATTCACCACAGAAAAAATGATGCTGTTATTCACTTGCCTCTAGACGTGGAGCTAAAGCAGGCATACATGGCATGTGTTCATTTCCTACTAATGTACCACCCAATGCAGATCCATGACATCTGTCATCTTTTTTTAATGTTTAGAATACTCTAGTAAAAGGTAAATTTAAGCAAGGTTTTTTTTTAGCAGCTACAAGGTTTCTGACAACCAAAATCCTTTTGTAACATACTAATCTAAAATTAGTGATTGCTTCTTGTGCAGGAAGGAAATCATAGAAGAACAGCCACAATTCTAGCACCTACCACATGAGATGTGAAAGTCAAATAAGTCTGCTTCCTGACACCCAGGTTGAATGTGCTGCATCAGATAGAAACATACTGGACTCTTTTCATTCCATGGAAATGTTTCTGCTTTCACCAAGATGAGTAGAGGGCTTGATTCTTTGTGGACAATAATGTACTCCAATATCCAGTTGCCAAGCAATGCATCTCAGCTCTGATCTGAAGTGATTTCCAGGGCATAAAGATGTTTTAGTTACAAGGCTCATCCTTCTTTGACATCCACACTAAAACCCCCAATAAAAATGCTGATTGTTGCCCAGTATGATGGCAGTCTTAATTAGCCACTTGAAATTAATATAGAAAGCAGCGGTAGTGTTACAGTGATGTTGTAGCTGTGATGGTTTGGGAATTGTGCAAGAGGCAAGGATTTTTTGGGATGATCTCTTTTATTGGACCAACTGCTTAGTTGGGCTAGAATTAGACAAGCTTTTGAATGCAAGACATTCAACCTTAAGAAGAATGCTTTGCATCCAAAAGCTTGCCTAACTATCCCAGCTTTACAGCTGGTCCATTAAAAGATACCACCCACAGAAATGCATCGATTCATAGATTGTAAGGCTGGAAGGGACTTTGGAAGATCATCGGGTCCAGCCCCCTGCACCAAGCAGGAAAGATAACTGGGGGTCAGGTGACCCCAGCAAGGTGACTGTCTAGTCTCCTCTTGGCTCTTGCATATAGAAAGCAGCTAATGTTACTTGGGTAGCCAGCATTTTGGGAAGCTGCAATGCCTTTCAACTAAAACTCACCAAAGTTAGAACTGAACTTTACTGTGACTGTGACTTTATCAGCAAAGGGTCCTGCTCCCACTGCCAGTCTCCTTGACCTTCTAGTTATTCTTTCTCAGCCACAATGGTTTTTTGGAACTAAAAACAGTTTACTGTGTAAGGAGACTGAGGATTGGTTACCAAATGTATTGAGGCAAATAGTACTACTTGCTACATAGAAATGACAGACTCTACCTTTGCCACTGGGCACGTCTCCATGTACCCCTATGGCCTCTTTGTTATTACACTGTCATTTAGTACCAAATGACAGCGCAGTAATAGCCCATAATGTGCTGTGTGCACTGCACATGGTTATCTTTAGCTGCTACATAGCGATGTGCTATACTGAGGGAGCACATCACTACTGCAACGTAGCTGTAGCATCATGGTTTTTGCCTGCAGACGCTACGTCTCCATAGTGCATTGCTATGGCGATGTAGCATCATGTGTAGACATGTCCAATGTCTCCTACTACTTTTGCTCACTGTCTAAGCGTACTAATTTTAGGGCTTTGACTTTCGCCTCTTTGCTTCCATCCACTTCATGTACATCAGGTTATGTGCGCTGGCTGCAGTCATTACCAGAAGGCGTCTGAAATGCACAAGTGGGATTTGATTCAACTTGTACAACAACACCAGTGTTGAAAACTCCCTTGTATGTCATGTCATACTCCTTTCCTCTAAGGGAAATCTTTGCAGGCTGTTTCATGACTGAGACATTCTTTTTGCATGCACAGTGCAGAGAAACTGGTTAGTGTCAGAGCTGTGTGGGAGAGCTTCTCATGCTGAGGTTGCCTTTTGTGATGCACTAAAGTTGTGGCCTCTGACCTTGGTGTCACGTCCAACACAAATGATGTAGTAAAATGACTACTTTCCGTTATTACTTACCATCCAAAGGTTTCCTGAATAACAGGCTTCCTAGTGTGGGCAAGCGTCATGTCAAGGTATGATATTCTTCTAACTTTCAATCTGAAAATAATGTAATATCATATCATGGTGTAATATTCTACACACAAATGAGCCATGCTTGTCCTTTTCTCATGGCTCCTCAGAAGTTCACTGCAACCTTGGTGGAGGGAATCTTTCTATATAGATGGACAGTAAATGGGAAATTAAAAACTACAAGAAACTATGAAGTAGTCCATTAAGATGTTTGATTTAAGATTTTACCTACAAGAACAGAGACATTCAGTTCCAGGCTCCTACATTATCCATAGCTTTAGAGACCACATCAAGCACTATCCTGTGGCCAGTGCAAGCCCTAGCACCAGAGGGATAAAGTTAGGGATAGAATAGCAATAATTATTCTCAGGCATTCTTTTCCTGTGGTCATTGCATTCATCTCTGTAACAAGTACATTGTAAAATGAATGAAATAAAACTCTGCTAAATTAAACACACACAGTTTATACAGAATTATTTAAAAGTTTAGAACTGATAACATATGTGTTGATACCATAATATAAATACTGTCTATATGATGCCCTAGTATGGTGGATATGCTTAGGAAAAGAAGGCACTGTAATTCATTATATAGGGTACTGAACAGTTGTCATACCCTGGATTCAAACCTGAACTCAAGTCCCAGCTCTGCTGTTAACATACTGTATGACCTTCAACAAGGCATTTTTCCTCAGCCACCATATCTCTAAACTTATGATAATGATAATGACTTCCCTCTGTAAAATAATTTAGTATCTAGAGATGAAAAATTGCCTAAAAGCCAAGAAGTAGTAGTTAAAGAAACTAAACAGGATAGAATAATTCTTCTGGTAGCTGCTATTACTTAATTTTTCCATGCTTATAATTTTTCGCATGGTATCCCACTTAAAAGGTCTGCAATATTTTTTAATCTCAGTGACCAGTAAATTGTGACATGGAGATTTTGACAGGCCAAAGTGCTGAGGTGGCTAAAATGGGAATAGAAAATTTAACAAAACTTCTCAAAGTTAAGTAGCAAGGCTGAAATACTAGCCCAACATACTGTGGGTTTTCTGAGTATAAAGATAAAAAGTTAACATCACGATTCTGACAAGCATGGTAAACAAATTACATAAAGTCATCTTGATAAAGCTACTGAAAATGTTAGAGGATTTTGAATAATCACGCAACTGAAATATGAATGTTTATTAAAACTGTATGATTAGGACAGTCACCAATGTCTGTTAGTATTAAGGAAGATTTCTTAAAAGGATAGGAAGACTGAATACAATAGCAGTCACAGAAACTAAACTTGTATTTCTTAGAAAAGGATGCAAGGAGTCATGCTGTGGTTTCATGCATTTGCTTGCTTCATTGACTGTTAGCTTTACCAAGTCAGAAAACCTCACTTTAAATGTATGTGTGTAGTAAATAATGGAAAAAAATATTGAGAGACAAAGCCAAGCACACACTAAAAAATATAGGACATAAAGAGAATGAGAACTGTAAACGTTAATCCTTATCAGGTATGGGGATTGCTGTGGTCCCCCTTACAAGAATACATCTTGCCATAAGAAAAAAAAGATTAAAAGTAAAAGCCCTCTTGATTACTTAAACAAGAGAAGACATGATATTTGGCAGCTGTTCACTGTTTGGATTTCAGTAGATTATCTGGTGCAGCATCTTACAAAAATTGCACTCAAAGTAATTTTGCTTTAGTACAGAAATGGACTAGAGAAAAAATTAGAGGAAATATATTTAATGGACAGAAAGACAGTACTGCATTTGTACTGCTGTGTCACTAACTTGCATCAAAAAGAAGGATGGGAATACACAACAAATAGCAGAAAGCTAAGGTAGCCAGAGATGAGACTGTTTGCTCTGCATACTGAAGCCATCCAACTGAGCAACAGCATATTAGTAGTAGTATTTACTACAGCTCTGAGGAGCCCTTAGAGAGAAAATGGGTATCTTTACACTGTGTTGCACTGTGCAGACAGATATATCCTTGCAGTAGTAATGAACAGCAAATTAAACATGAATTTGCAATGTAGTATGATAGCACTTTGGGTAATAGGACTTATTGCATTTTTGGGTTGAATAAGCAGAGACATGAAGGCGTATTATTACTCCATTGTGATAGCCACTGCAAAAACACAAGAAGAACAAGAAACCCTGCCCCAAAGAATTTATGTTCTGATTAGCCCACAGTCATTCAACTAAGGGATAAAATGAGTGGCTACAAGGAAGGGAGTTGAAGGAAGGAGTTTGAAGTATGATTCTTGGAAGCTGGGCTGTGTGTGCATGAGGAAGCTCAAGAGAAATTTTAGCCAGATCAGAACTGGTTTTGCAAAGGGGACAAACACACCAATTACTAGTCCTGGGATCTGGAGGCCTTTTCCATGATACCCTTCTTGGTCAAGTTGCTAAAATAAAAGGAATATGAGGCCAGAAGCATGACAGCTGAGTGAAACTAGCTCTAACAGGGATGAAGCTGACCTCTGGTTACAACAGTATTTCCCAACCTTTTCCAGCCCAAGGCACGCTTACATTAATAAAGATGTTCTGTGGCACACCTGTTAAGGTATTCCCCATCCTCACACCTATTGTAGTTCATTGTCATGGCAAAAAACCACAGCACGCCTGTTCATTTCTGATGGCACACTTTTGTGCTGTGGCACACTGGTTGGGAAACACTGGTTGGGTTACAAGATTCTTTGGTTTTCACTTTGTTTCAGCTATAATCTAGACAAACTCTTCCCCCCCCTTTAATCCCCAGAGCAGCATGGGTGGTGTAATTTATTTTCATTGATGCTATATATTAAATACTAAATAAAAATTGCTTTATAAAAACTACTACAGGGTAACTGTTTGTCTTGGTGTTAGTGCTGCCCTTGGGATGATCTTAGCTCATGTTCTTGGAGAAAGACACCAGCCAAGGGTTTTAGCCCTTCAAGTGTCGGTAGCTACAACAAGACCAAAGCATGGGAAAAACCTATAGGTCAAAGACAGGAGGAAAACTTGGAGAAGCTGGGAAAATAGATGAAAAATGTGTAGTATGCTGTGGATGTACTTGGTAGTGTTGAATGGAAAGGCAAACTAGGGAGTGGCTGTATTTTGGGATTTTACAGGGATAATTTCATAGATTTCATAGATTTCATAGACATTAGGGCTGGAAGGGACCTCGGGAGATCATCGAGTCCAGCCCCCTGCCCAGAGGGCAGGAAGTCAGCTGGGGTCATAGGATCCCAGCAAGATAAGCATCCAATTTACTCTTGAAGGTGTTCAATGT
>NW_017728907.1:62199320-62204743 GCF_001723895.1 Crocodylus porosus
CTCCTTGAGTACCCTGGGGTGCAGGTTGTCAGGGCCAGCTGACTTGAAGGTATCCAGCTTCTCAAGGTGTTCCTTCACAAGGTCAGCATTGACATTGTTCACTCATGTCTTATTTAACACCTTCACTATCTGAAATAAGGACCAAGCAGCGTGTTACTAACATTTTCTTTAGCTCCCAAATTGGAAGATGTTGCAAACACCAGGAAGAAGAGAAAACAAACACAAAGGGATGTTAAAAGTATGGGTAAAGATAACAAAATTGAAGCTTATACAATGCATGCTAGTGTATTAGCCTGCAAAGATGCCTCTGGATGAAAAATAACCTTTAAATTATATCCAATGCAAGGTAGAAAAGTAGAAATAATGAGTACCCTCAAAGCTTCCTACTACTATAGTTAGATTACTCCTGGTACAAAAGCTAGTGCAGATATCTTTATGCTGCCCTCCAGTATACCATGTACACATAGCCTTAGGGGGACAAGGAACAGGAAATTAGATGTGAACTAGCAATTCAATGAGACAAGACTTCTAGCTATCCGACTAACTCATTGCTGGGTTGAATAAGCAAAGGCAGTAATGCAATAGTGAAGTTAAGTCTACACAGCACTGGCAGGGCAGTACAGTAAGTGTACACACATTCCAGCCCCATAGCTGGACAGCTACACAGATGACCTCTCCAGTCAGGGGGCACTACAGGACTGCTCCCTGCGCCATCCCTGCCCTTAGGGGAGCTCATTACTTAACAGCCTGCCCTCTGCCTGGGAAGGGGGCAGGCTGTCAATAGGCAGCCCACTCCCCCTTCCCTCCCCATTTTAAATCACCTGGTGTGAAGCCCACGTGGGTGCACACAAGGTGGTTTAAAGCTGGAGGTGAGGAGAAGAGGGGCTGAGGACAGTTTCCCTGACCCTGACCCCTGAGTCCCTGGCTTGCGGGGCTTAAAACTCCCACAACTGCAAGGCTGCTCAATCTTGGACAGCCTTGCAGCAGTGACATAGCTGTCTCCCACCCCCTGTGTGCTTCCAGTTGCATTGGGAGCATGTGGGAGGAGCAAGGGACATTCTCCCAGGGCTGCAAAGCTGCCCAAACAGGGGGAACCTTGCAGCTGTAAGAGACTTGTCCTCCACACCCCTGTATGCCTAGATAAGTTATCTGAAGTAGTTGCAGACCAAGTAAAAAACAGTTGCTGTAGTTAAAAATGACTTATTTTAATAAGACCCCCACAAAAAGGAAGAAAGGAAGAGAGCTTTATCACTTGTAGAGCAAAGAGAGATTAACAGGGGGACCAGGAAAGTTATAATAAGCCATAAAATCACTGCCTGTGAGTTGTCATAGGTGTTTTGGTATCCAGTGAAGCTGTGAATCTTGTTCCCAGGACTATTTTCTGAAGGTTTTGTGTAGGTTTCCTTTGAGAGCAAAGGCTGTGACATCAGAGATGGAATGGTTATTCTGTGAAGTGTGCTACCACTGGTGATGGGATATTTCTGTCCTTTAGCACTGTGCTGTGGGACTTCACTGTGGAGTGCAGTGGTTGTTTACTTTCACCCACACAGTTTCTGTGAGGACATTTGATGCAGTGGATAAGGTATATCATGATTTGTGATAGGCACATGGAGGGCCTATGGGTTCTGATTGTTTTGCTGAGTGTGGTGTCAGTAAAGATGTGTTGGCAGGGTCTTTTCTTTGATATCTGTTGCTTGGTTCATGCAATGCATAGTTAAAAGCACAGAGCTTTACTTGCATGCTATGGTAGATGGTGCAATCATGACACTCTCTTCTCGCCCCTTTCCATGATAAGGGCAAGAAGATACCCATCATCCAGTCTTCTAGCTCAGCTGTGTCAAACTCATCTGACTCTGTGGGCTGGATGAGGGTCACTGGGCTGGTCTGAATGCTGGACTGGGACCTACCCTCTGTGCAGTATCCACAGTGCTGGGTTTAGCCCAGATGCCACATGCTGGACCTCCTGTGCTGCATGCAGTGCCTGGTCCAACCCACATGCTGCAGGCAGTGCACGCCCCATGCTGGCCCAGGTACACAGCAAGCCCCAGGGCTGGTGCACACAGTGTACAGGATGGGGCTGGGTTGGGCTGGCCATGCACGCTGCACACAGCACTGGGCATCAGTCTGGGGCATGTGCTGCAGGCAGTGCCTTTTGTGCTGGTTCTAGGATGGCCCTATGCAGACTGGCCATGCATGTTTTATGAAACTATGAAACTATGTGTCCCAGACTGACCAGCTGTGCTTCATGCAGGGCATATGGCACCTGAAGTCAGTCCAGTGACCTATGAGCTAAATCATATGTCTCTATAGGCTGGATCCGGCCTGCAGGCCCGTGTGTTTAACACCAATGATTTAACCCCTTTCATATTATCCATACTTCACTGAAAACTTACCACACAAGATCAATACTGTGGTCATGTATGCAAGGAAGTAGTAAATGCTATTTTGAAGACAAATCTTAGCAAACTCCCAGCCATAGATAATGACCCAGCAAAACTATTTAAAAGCAACGACTGACCACCGTATTGATAGCATAAACTATTTCCTTGCATGCAGTTGATGCCTCTGTACATTCATTTCTGTCATCCTGGATTGTTCCAATAATGCATACCATTGGCACCACTCTCTGTCCCTGATGACTTGCCATTAGTAATTTAATAAAATTACATTCAGTCCTAGGAAAAAAGTTGTTGGCCAGAAGTATGACCACTATGAATATCTCTTCTGTACTCTTACTCTCTTTGCAGTTCTCAAATTTAATGTATTTTGCCCTTAGCCCTTGGATGAGGTACTGTGAATTCTTGGCTATGTGGGAGACATAGTAAAAAAAATGAATTGTTTCCTTTCAGTGGTGTATCCTGCAAGAGCAATCTAGCAAAAAGTATTTACAAACATGTAACTTTGAACATGCAAAGTTTTCTGAGTCCTACATGTTTAAATGCTCCTTTGAAATAGGGCCACAATGCTCAGCACTTTGCAGGTAGAGCTCACCAGCCCCAGAGGAAGTAGTTGTTACTCAAGGTGTCTTCAAGCTTTTAATCTCCAAGTGAATTCTATCTTCTAGCTCTGCTATGAAGCACGGTTGTAAATAGCTACACGAAGTACCGATCTTTGTAACGGAATCTGCAGTCCTTTACATGGAAACAAAAATGATGTTCAGCATATTAGAAATGCTTGTAATCAAATGCATCTATTAACCGATTTAATATATGTTCCCTGTAATCCTGCGGAGTGCCTCCACTTTTTGATGAGCATAATATATTGTCTATAAAACCATTTTTTATTTACATACACCAACTACAAAAGTTTGACACAACAGGAAAAAAGATGCAATCCAAAGCCCAACACCAGGCTGATAGGGTTTATAAAGCACACAACAGGGCTTTCGTCACTCCTGATCCTAGAAGCCTGAGCATTGTCACAGAGTGAATAGTATAGTATTAAGACTAGTAAAATAGACACAATTCATGTATTGCTACTCTTTAAAAAGCTAAAGGCAGCATGCTGTTAACTTACCCTAGGTAATATGGACTGGTTTTTGCCTAATTTCTTTTCTTGTCAGGCTCCATAATGCTAGGAAGAACCAGATTCTGATGCCTTTGCTTATGCTAGTTTCTTTCTTCAGTGTCATGAGGGGTTGAGTAAGGCATTTCTTAACCACGACTCACACAAATGAAAGGAGCTCACAGAACACCACTGTTCTGATTTGGCAGCATCTGACACCTGCTTTCCACTGATGCAAACTTGTAAGCAACATGCTGGGCAATGATGAATTGAGCCTGGATATGAGCAAAGGTATCAGAATCTGACCCTGAACTGTAAATTGCTATTTCCTACTTAAAATAATAGGAATCTTTGCTTTGTAGATGGTGCAGAGAAACTATGGTGGGATTACCTATAGTGCTTATGGATGATTGCAGGGCTAAGAAAAATGTAAGCGTTCAGCAGAAGACAGAAAAAGTTTACATCTAAACTGAAACTGGTAAAATGCAGGTTTTCAAAGGGTATATGATCCAGAACTGCACAGTTCACACCAGCTAGTGCTGTGAATTTTGTCAGCACTTTCTACTACCACTACTTTGGGGTGGGGTAGAGGAGGCGGTGGGGAGACTGATGTTCAAAGATTAACCTTCCGGAGCCTGCAGGCTTCACAAGTGTCTTCTGTGAAAGCAGTCATTTGGATAGCCGTCCAGAGAACACCTGGGCTCCAAAATTCAAACTACTCCAGCTCAAGCTACTGGCATTGTCAGCACCACCCACTTACTCTCATCAAAGAGTAGGAGAAGGGACAAGGGCTTGAAAGGGCTTCTAGAAGCAGCCATGTAAAAAGCACCCCGTTGTGCAAGGCACTGTGAAGCATAAGGGAAAAAAGAAGAAGGACAAATACATATTGCAAGAGCATTTTAACAAGGTAAATATTGCCGACGATCTATTATTTTCTTTAACCTTCTGTATTCTGTTCTAGCTGATATTGCTGAGCTGGTTGATGCCAAAAAATTGACTAATATGAAGGAACAGGTTCCCTGAAGCTGAAATTAAAGCATGAAAAGAGAAAAGAAAATGACAGGGGGCAAGAAAGGAACAAACTCCATTCTTTAAGCAGCTCTTCTGCAGTTTACCCGTGGACTAGATGACCTCTGGAGGTCCCCACAGCCCTACCTCGCCACGCTTGTAGGACTCCCAACTCAAACTGAAATAAAGAAGCGAAGGTTTGATTCAGAAGTCTGGCACGGGGCGGCGGGGCTTTACAGTGCCTTGCCCAACGGGGTCCTTCGTCCGCGGCTGCTTCTAGAAGCCCGATAAGCCAGAAAGAAAGAACAGAGCTGATCTAACTAATTGCTCGCATTCAAAGCAGAGGTTGCAGTTGTTTTAACTGAGGGGCTTTAAATGAGGCAAAAGAAAAAATAAATCATTTCCTTCCTTGCCACGCTAGGCGCGGGACGGGGCTCCAGCCCCTCACGGATGAAGAGCGCCGCCGCACACGCGCCGAAGCGCACAGCAAGGTATTTCGCTTGGGCAGATGGTGGCGGAGCCGCAAGGAGCCCCATCCTTGTTGTGGCGGAGCGGCCCTGGTCCCTTGCCCGCTACCTGCCCGAGGCACGGACGCCCCTGCTGCCAGCAACGAGCCCCTTGTGCCTCTCCACCACGGGCTGCGAAGAGCCCGGGCGCCGCGGGGGGCGGCCCGCCCGGCTGTGGCAGGCGGCTGGGGGGCTGCAAGGCCTGGCCTGGCCCGCACTGCCGGCAGGGGCGGCTGAGGCCGAGGGGCCAGGCCGGCCGACATGCATCTTCCGCGGCTCGGCGCAAAGACGTTTGGCGCCCGGGGCACGCCCGTGGCACCGCGCGCGCGGGGGCGGGAGCCGCCCTCCCTCGTCCCCCTCAAAACGAGTCGCGGGGCAGCTGCTGTTGGCGCCCAGGGCGGTCGC
>NW_017728907.1:62204863-62229441 GCF_001723895.1 Crocodylus porosus
CGTTCCGGGCGCGCGCGCGGCCCCGCCAGCGCCGACCCCTTCGCTGGCGGCCGGGGGGAGGCTGTGGTTAAAGGGTTAAAAGTGGAGCCTCCAAAAGATCCGGGATTTCAACAGCAAAACCGGGTCGCGTGGGAGCGGGCGACGGGCAGAAGCGGGTGTGTGGCGGGGTCCGGCCCGCCGGCTGTCGGGGGAGCGGGGCTGTCCCCGTGCAAAATCTTTCGGGGGGGGGGGGAAAGATGTCCCTTGAGACTAGGGACAGATGTCCCTTGCGCACTTTGCAAACAACTTGTCGTAAATAAAAACTACAAGTTGATTGCAGCCGTTATTTGAGACGGTCCGTGCGGTGTCCACAGTCCGCAGCTTTTCTTCCGTCCTGGTGGCCTTAGCCTTGAAGCAAGGCTAAGCAAGCCTTATAAGCAAGGGTTGCGAGCCTGCGGTGCGGGTACCAGAGTGCTGCGCCGACAGCCTGACGGTGGTGGGTGCGAGCAGATTTGTTGTAGTTACTTTCTATGACTTTGCTGGTGGTATTTAAGGTTGTACCCTTTTAAATTGGTGGCACGTAATCTGCTGAGTTTGGGAACCACTGCTTTAAGGAGAATCTCTGCTATCTTTTAGTTCAGATGCTTTATAGATACGGTATCTAAAGGGTTCCCCCTGCCCACTCACTTAAAAAAAAGAAAAGAAAAGAAAACTTGAAGTTTTCTCTTTGCTCTTCTTTGAAGCTTTTTTTAAATAAAATATTAGATTGTCTGGATTTTACTCACGTATGTTTTGTTTACAGTGTGAAAGATTTGATGAATAGTACTTATATTATGTAGACTTTTAACAGTTGGTGTTCTCAGGCTGTATTACAGGTATCATTTTGCTATCATAAAGCAAGTTGCCTGAAGGATGTTTACAGTTTTCAGTTTATTGGAAAACACCATTTACTTGAAGCACATTAATGCAACGATTGTTCATTGTAGTGGATGATACTTACTGTGTTCACTGTAATCAAATTTGCTTAAAATTCTTCAGTCTCAGTCTGAAGATTTTGATTTGAGGGATTTAAAGTTGCAAGATTAAATAGTGAGCAAAGGTGTATCTAGATATTAGAAACACACGAGATTTTGAAAATTACAAGACACCAAATATCACTTCCGATGCCTCTCTGAGAAAAAAAGGAAGAACCCATATCCCCTCCTTCCCCTGCCTCACCAAAAGATAAAAACAGCCTGAAAATGGAAAACTCAAACTTCATATTAATATAAAATGAAGTTAATGAAGACTGGATTCTTTGAAAGTATCCTAGTCATGTGTCTACCCAAGTTATGTGAAGAGGGTTTAGGATCTGCAGGGCATCTAGAAGCACAAACTCTTCTGTTTAAAATAAATCACTAAATTATGAAAATATAGCAATAGAAGCATTTTTGTCACAATGTCAGGAACTATAAGCAATTGTCCCGTTTCGTCCCTGCTGTTTGAACAGTAAAGATGTGGCAATGAAAAGTGGGGAAAACAGTACCGCTTTGAGACACTGGGATAGAAAATGGTGGTTTTAAGATGACAAATTCAGATTGGACTATGTCACTTGCTGGAGTTACTTCTCGTCAAAGTTCAAATACTTAAATTATATTTAATGGGTGTCTAGAAGTAGTATAGTCTTGTACACGGCCAATCAAATATTTGTATTTTATTTTTTGAAATTATTGATCGGGGGGTGACTTTGTTGATGTTGTTAAAAAAAAAAAAGTTCCACAACACGTGCTTTGGCACTTGCTTATTAGAGAGTTAAAAAAAAAATCAGTTAATATATTAGATGTCAGCCAAATCTTGGTCCTGTCTTCTACCTTTCATTCTGGGGGACTAAATGGTTTAAAGGACTGTAACTCTGTCAGTTCCTGTGATTTTATCTAGCATCTCATGTTAGCTGATGTTCCAAACCTTGGGATCATGGCGTTGTTTGAAAGTGTCTGCTTTCATGTAAAGCAATTGTTTGCAGCCCACTTGGAAGTGCAGAATTTGACATATCCTAATACTAGAATAGCATTTTCCATAGTCATTTGGTCAGTAGAGAAACTGGTTTATACCATTATCTCTACAAGGGTTTTCTCCAGGTTGTGTCTAGAATACTTAGCAGGGAAAAATGTAACTGCCTCTGCCCTGCTGTGTAGATAGAGGACTTCAACCTGGACCCCTCATTTAGTTTATTCACCTAAGAGAAAGTTCAGTCACGAAGAGCAAAATTTGCAGTTGCTTGTAGATTTTGTAGATTTCATAGATCTTTGGGCTGGAAGGGACCCTGGAGGATCATCGAGTCCAGCCCCCCGCCCCAGGGGCAGGAAGTCAGCAGGGATCAATAGGATCCCAGCAAGATAAGCATCCAAATGTGTCCTGAAGGCGTTCAAAGTGGGTGCTTGAACTGCCTCAGGTGGCAGGCTATTCCAAACCTTGGGGGTCCGGAGAGTGAAGAAGTTCTTTCTTATGTCCGGCCTGAGCCGGTCACAGTGGAGTTTGTGACCGTTTGATCTTGTCATCCCTTGGGGCGCTCTGGTGAACAGACGTTCCCCCAGATCCTGATGAGCACCTCTGATAAACTTATACGTGGCCACCAAATCACCCCTGAGCCTGTGCTTTTCAAGGCTGAAGAGCCCCGTGGCTCTCAGCCTCTCGTCATAAGGTCTGTTTTCCTGACCTCTTATCATGTGTGTGGCTCTCCTCTGCACCCTCTCAAGCTTCTCCACATCCTTTTTGAATTGTGGAGCCCAAAACTGGACGCAGTACTCCAGCTGTGGCCTCACCAACGCCGAGTACAGCGGGAGAATGACATCCCGGGATCTGCTTGAGAAGCATCTATGGATGCAAGCCAGCATTTTGCTCGCTTTACTAGCCACAGTATCACACTGAAGGCTCATGCTCATCTTGTGGTCAACCATGACCCCCCCCAAGTCCCTTTCATCTGTAGTGCTAACCAGCGTACCACTACCAAGCCTATAAGCATGGTGCATGTTTTTCCTCCTAAGGTGGAAAACCTTACATTTTTCGGTGTAATCAGAGTACATAGCCTTTGAAGACAGCACCAGTATGGGAGTGCACAGAGGACAGAGTCCTTCTAGAATGCATAAGGGGCATGTTTACACATGCACTTTAATGCTTAGTAACCTATTTTACTGTGCATTACTGTAATACCATGTTTTTTTAAGTGACACTTTAATGCACAGTAAAATAAGCTACTACACATTAAGCTTCACTTAAAAATTGTGTGCATTCGTTATTGTGCATTACGGCAAACTAATGCACATTTGTTTAGTACCTCACATTAGAGCAGTGGTTGTCAACCAGGGGTACGTGTACCCCTAGGGGTACTTAAAAAGGCCATAAGGGATATGCAGAACTCCATGTGCGTGCCTGCAGCAGCAGCAGCACAGCATGCAGGTGGCCAAGACAGCAGCCTGGTCTGGCCGGTAAGTTTGTTGTGAGGGGAGTGAGTGGAGCTGGGGCAGGGGCTGTCCAGCAGGGGCAGGGCAAGGGAATGAGCTGCACAGGGGGGCAGCTCCCACCGCTATGTGCACCCCGAGAGGTCATGGGGGGGCATGTGCCCCTGGATCTGATTATGGGGCACAGTGGGCTGGGGCCAGGGCAGGGCTGGGTTGTTCCTGACAGGGGTGTTGGGCTGGGGTGTGCTGGGCAGTTGGAAGTGGGGGAGGACTACGGCGAATTCTGGGGTGGCTGCAGCCCTATCTGTAGCCCCCCTCCCAACACGGCTGCTGCCCACCCTGAGCACAGCCCGGACCAGCCCCTGCCAGGAACAGCCCGGTGCAGCTCTAGCCCCAGCCTGCCCATGCCCTGCGCACACCCAGGAGGGTGTGGGGGGGCATGTACCCCCAGATCTACCTGAGGGGCATGGCAGGCTGTGGCCAGGGCAGGGCTGGGCTGTTCCCAGCAGGGGTGTTGGGCTGGACTGCACTGGGAGGGGGGGTTGGCGGGGGCTATGGTGAATTCTGAGGTGGCTGCAACCTCTCCCACAGCCCCCCTCAGCGCCACCGCACCCCACCCCACCCTGAGTGCAGCCCACCCTGAGCACAGCCCTCCCGCTAGGAAGAGCCCAGCTCACAGCAGCAGCCTGCCTGCCCCCGTGCACAGATCTGGGGGCACATGGCCCCCATGCCCTCCCAGGGTCTGCACAGCAGTGGGAGCTGACCCTCCTCCCCGTGCCCCCCTCCTGCTCCACTTCCACCCTTACTATGGGACCTTGATCTGCCCCCCCCTTAAAAACAACAAAATATATGTAAAAGGTACATAAGCTGAAACTTTGAGACAGAAAGGGTACATGTGTTAAAAATGGTTGAAACCCCCTGCATTAGAAGTATTAAATGTAACGTGCATTAGGAAAAGTGTCTTAATGCACATATAGACATGCTCGAGTAATACTATCATATTCCTCAGTGTGCACCAGTACTACTCTCAGCCCCTTCTCACTGTCCCACCAAGGACGTTTTGGCTAGTGGATCAATGCATAGTTTACTCACTGAGTACTCTGTCCTTATTCTGCATTTAACCTGTCCCCTGACTTGTGTTCCCTCAGGGGTGGATTACTGAGTTTAATCCTTTAGCACACAAAGTTCTACAGTTCCATTACTGGAAGTGCCCACGTCTTCGGTGTTCAGCAAGATTTTAGCCTTGTACAACTGGAAAGAACTGGGAAATTTACTCTTAAATCTTCAGTTATGAATAACCCTCTGTAGATGCACAGGACACACAATGGATAAAAGGTAGGAAGTGAACCAGGACATGACCCTATTCCCATAAATATTTTGCTTGCCTGAGATGCAGCACCTCCAGGAGTGGCTGCTATAATGCCAAGGCTCCTCCTGAACGCTCTGGTTAGAGTCACAATTTACCCCTCTGTGTGAAAGCATTTTTTAGGTAGGTATTGTAACAAGTATTTTGGATATTCTGGGGCTGTAGAAACTTGAGCAAAAGAAATGTTTTAAATGTTGCTTTTCCCACTTTTTAAAAACAGGGAAAAGACATTCATTTCACCTTAGAGAGAGAGAAGAGATGTTCTTCAAATGGATTGTGCACTTAGCAGTTTGGTTCTTGGTGCAGGCAGTAACAGGTAAAAATATGTTTTGTTTCTGAATGCTTAGACCAGCGGTTTTCAACCTGGGGGTCTGCAGACTATGTCTAAGGGATCTGCAAAAGAGCCATAAATAGCGATCAATCAAAAGTGTGTGAATACCCACATTTACAAATTTAAAAGGGGTCCACACCTCCATCCAAGATTTCCAAAGGGGTCCTCACCTCCATTCAAAATTTTTTAAGGGTCCGCAGATTAAAAAAAGGTTAAAAACCACTGGCTTAGACAAATCTCTTAAATATACTAATTTTGTTTTTCTTTCAGTCTGAGTAGTTTGTTAGCAAATACTTTTCTTACCTTTGACTTCTTTAGGTGGTTGTTATGAAATAAAGCAGTTGGGCTTTTGTTCAGGATTCTTTTTTAATCAAATCAGTGAACATTTACTATAGTGTACAATAAATAGGTATAATCTAGAACCCTAAATTGTTGTGCAGCTACTAGTGAAAGATTTTCTTTTGCCTTATAGAGGTTCATGCACTTATTAACTATTTGTTTGTCCCCATTCTATTGCAGAAAAATGCCAGAAAGGAAATATGTCTTCAAACACTGCTTCTCAAGTCTCCTATGGATCTAATATCACCCTCTCATGCCGGCTAACGCAACACGAGCGATGCAACAAGATAGCCATATTCCATAATGGCTCTGAAATAAAAAGCATTCATGGCACTGAAATAAGCACTGACATTTCAGTTGTTGACTATGGCAGACTTGTGTTTACTTGCAAATTATTATGCGAGTACACAAAAAAGCTCATTTGTGGAATTGATATAGAATCAGGAAGTAAGGAAACATTGGTTCACTATTTGTTATTCTTGTGCATTCTTCCCTGGCTGTCAAGTGCGCTTGGCCCCTGAGGAAAGCTTCAAAAGCTAAAAATGGGAGGACTCCTTCCAAAAGCGCACCAGGGGATGGGTAGATTTAATTCACTTATACTCAAGTACTGTGGGCTGTAAGGTGGTTACCTAGACCAGGCAACATGGTACCCAAGGGCTCTGCATATACTGAATGCCACACAGGTATGTGGTACAGGGAGGATGTATGTGACAAAATCGTTTTTGTCTCCTTTTTCATTTCTTTGGGGACAACTTGGACACATGCTTCACTGTCCCTGTGTGTTTGTGTATTGTCCTTCCCCCCACCAAACAGACTAGATTAATGTGGCACAGATATTTGGTGTGGAAGGGAAAGATCCTCAGGCAGTGTTATATGGAAGTGTCCACAACAGTATGAGTGTGGGAAAGAGTCCGATATAGGGAGTACTGGAAAAGGGTCTCTGAATAGATGGAGCTGGCTTCCAGGTGATCCCCAGGTCTGTGGTTTGGGGGCAAGGCAAGCTCCCTGCAGTCCTCCCACCCCAGCAGGGATCATAAGAATCTGTGCTAACGGGATCCCAGAGCATTCAGAGTAGCCTGTATTAACTGGTGTGGTACAAGGGGTGTTTCCCCTTGATGTGTTTTGTTTTAAGGGGCCAGCAGTGAGTTGCTGTAAGCAAAGCTTTTGGGCCTGATTCTGTAAAGAGCTGTGCACATTTAGGGTCATGTCCATTGGGAGCCTCCTGTTAGGAGAGACAAATTATGCAGAATAGTCAGTGATGATTAGGCCCTTAGCTTGGTCTCCTGTGAAAAAAATAACCTGATTAAAGAATAGGTGTGTTCTAAACAGGGCCTAAAAACACAAAAAGCACACCAAACTTCTCATGTGAAAAACAGTTACCTATTTCTTCTCCACCTATTGACAAGAAAATCTGCTTAAGATCCTCCAGATCAGCCAACAAATGTATCCTGTATTCAGTTTGGAGAAGATGGCAATCCAACTTGTAGATGGGATAAAGGAAGATTTACCCACATAAACACTACATACATGCTGCAGTAAGTAACTGCTGGACGGGGGTCCCTTAAACCTAGAAGCAAATAATATCTCTGTGGGCAAAAATCTTTACTGTTTCTGGCAGACCAACTCCTTTTTATCAAGGCAGAAGTTTTTTAGGAAGAAGCAAAGTAGAGACAACGCAAGATTCCCAGGGAACTAAAGGTTATTCTAGTTGCATAAAGCATGTGTCAGCTCATGTTTTTATCTATAGCAGCATAGCCCCTACATGACCACAAGGGTACAAAGACTGCATCATGTTCCAAGTGATGCTTTCTCCTAGGAAGTGAATGTTTAATACTGGGAAGCAGCTTGCTCTGCTCCAGGGATGCCCTGACGTACTCTCTGGCCTGTTGCTGTACGACTGGAAGTACTTCCAAGAAGAGATCGAGAGCCTATAGTAGCAGTTCCCAAACTGCAAGTCATGACCCCAAATGGGGTCACAAGATCAGCAGGTGGGGTTGCAGGGGTGGGGGGGGCTGTGGGTTTGGAGTAAGGGGCCATGCTGAGGAAATGGGGCATAATGGGGTCATGCTGAGGAAAAGTTTGGGAAGCACTGTGACTTGCAACCTGGCTAGTGGCAATGGCTTAGAAATGTGTTATCCTCCCTTGCTGCTCAGATACCAGGGGTAGAAGAGAGATTTAGTTTCTAATCCTATCAATACCCCCACCAGAGCAGATTAGAGTCTATTGTGGAAGCTTTCCAACAGGGGATGACAGTAGGGAGCTGCACATAAACTTCGCACCTTGAGGTGCCAGGAGAAGTAAATCAAGTCTCTTTTAGTACAGGAGATGACAAGCACTTTATCAAGACCTCTTTCCACTCAGAACAGTGTTTTGCCCTTTGGAGACAGTGGGACAGGTTGAGCGGCTCTCCAGCCAAAATGGCCTCCCAAAGGTTTTATGTATCAGCTGGTTCCCCTTTCCCTCCTGGTGTGCAGAGGCACAGCTGGGGAGCTGCACACCTGCACCAGCCACATGATACCTGGGCAGGGCTGGCTGCCACAGTGCAAGTCAGCTGCCATTGCAGCTGCAGGTATTTTTGTGCCCTCTGCCCCCCAAAGTTAGTGGCCAGGGCTGTTAATTAGTTGCCCCCATTCCTAAATTAAAGTACTGATGCTGTGGTCAGTATTTTTAGTTCTGGTTACCAGATGGCATTGCTGTTTGTACTGGTAATACAGGCAGTCCTCTGACTTAGGACAAGACATGGTTTTCAGGAACCAATTGTAAGTCAAAAAGTTGCAACTCAGAACTGATTTTCCCATTGGAAACAAAGTTATAAATAGGGGATTGGTTCCTGACCCAAGGCCTGATACCCTATTTTCACCAAAAATACCCCAGAATTTTGTACTCAATCAATTATAGATGAGTAATATAGCTACATTAATTCCAGATAATATAGCTACATTAATAGAAGGTATCATTTTGGAAACAAGAGTTCTATTTTTTTGTATAGCTACTTTAATGTATTTCTATTGTAAATAGCAATCATACTGATTCGGAAGGACTTCTTTGAGGTGACTTTGCTGGACTTTTTCAAGGGCTCTTGGTTGGACTTTTTCAAGGGCTCTTAGCTAGAGTCTTCTTGGGAGTCTTGGCTGCAGATTTTTCTGGAGTCTTGTCTGCTTTCTTAAAGTGTCCAAGGAAGTTTGGACAGATGTTCTCCAGGGAGATGGGTGACACAGCGAACTTCTTCGCTGGCATGGTGACACGTTGAATCAAGTGTCGTAAAGTCAAAACTGATGTCAGAAAGTTGAAACAGGGTGTCAATTTATAAACGTTGTAAGTATGAAATGTTGTAACTCAGATCACTGTAAGTTGAAGACTGCCTGTAGAAACTTGCCACCCTCCAATCCAAAAATATGATGAGAAATCAAATGACAAGTAAAAGGAGCAAAATGTGTGAAGAATGTCGTGAGAGATTTTTCTCACACTACATTTGACAGTTAATTAGCATTTCTATACCTTTGTGCATCTTCACAGCACTTTACAGCCCTTAACTAAGATAGGCTAGTCAGCCACAAACACCTTGTCATGCAAATACAACCATCTCTACTTCAGAGGTCAAGAGAAGGAGGGAAAGAGGTTAAAGGGTGCGCTCACCTAATCTCAGACTGAAATGTTAGCGGAAGACCAGAAGGTGTTATTGGTGGACGGACTATCCTAGCCAATCTTCTGGCTTCAAGTTCTGTGTTCGGACAACTCCTCTTTCACATAAGCTATGCAAAAAAAAGACGTACCAAAACAAACAAATAAAAATCCTAGTCACCACAAACCTCTCTACCCACTGCTGTTAACAAAGACAACGTAGTTAATTTTTCCATTGTTGTAGCAGTAATCTACCCAAATACTTGTAGTCCAGCATCATTTTAGCAGTTTGCTTTACATTTGCGGTATAAAGTATTTAAACTAGGGGTATCAAACATATGGCTTGCATGCCAGACCTGGCTTGTGGAGTTGCATGATCTGGCCCATGGGGGTCACCGGACCAGCCCCATCACCAGCTCCCCACGTTGCATGCAAAACGTGGGCTGGATTCAGTGCCACATGTTGTGCACACAACATGGAGTTGGTCCAGGGCAGACACTGCATGTGTCCACCATATCCTGTGTGCAGTATGTGAGCTTGGCCCAGCTGCCATGAGTACCGCACAGGGGGATCAGTCCTAGCCTGGCCTCTAGTTCAATGCCCTTGGTTTAAAACATCTACAGTTAAGTGCTAATCTGTCAGATCATGTCATTTTTTCTCCATTAGAAGTGGCCATCAATTGTAAACGGTTGTATATTAATGAGAAGAAACCGTGCCGGATTCCCACCTGGTCTAAACCTGCATAGATGTCCAGAGATAAAGAGGGAAGTTCACCCTGTTACATCTGCCCCATAGCATGTGTGTTGAAGACTTTAAGCAAGAATTGCTCTTCTTTTCTAGGCTGTCAAATGGAACAGATATCTTCAGTTTTTCAGAAAAGAATGTGAATAATAAATATGGCTTACTGGATCTGAGAAAAAAGCTGAATTTTGAATCCAGTTACACAGCTGTGGTTGTTGCTTCAAATGGACTGGGAAGTGCTTTTTCAAAGCCACTCACATTCATGTTAATAGACATAGGTAAATGTTTATTTTGGTGTATTCTGGGTGTTTGGTAAGAAGTGTTTGAATATGCCAGTGCAAATCTAAATAAATGTAGTAAGTAGTCTGAATAACTAAAGGGCTATTGCTACTGCAGCATTACGTTTTACATTCTACTGTATATCTAAGTGGCCTTTTTTTGTCTTTGCCACTAGTGAAACCTCACCCCCCAACAGATGTTATAGTGAAATTTGACAATAATTCTGGAACAAATTGCACCATTGTGTGGCAGGATCAACAATCGACACAACACTTTAGACTGAGATATCGACAAATTACCAGACAGCAGTGGACTATGGTAATACTACTTGGGGGAGGGGAGAGGGGGACTGGTTGATTATTGGGGTTTTCTTTACTATAGTTATATGAATAGTCCCACTGAAGTCAAACATTTGAGTCTTCGCAGGAGAAGAACCTGAGTGGTTGGCACAACCCTTTGTTCACACACAAAAGTATTTCTGACTTTTTTTTTTTATAACTTGTAACTCAAAATGAAATCACATAGCTTCCATTTGTTAAGTTAAACAAGTACCCCACCTCCCACTGAAATTAATGGAAGCCTTTAAATGGGAGTCAAGTCAGGCTTCAAATAAATGTAATAGCATAAAAATGTAGAAATAGTGTGTAAAGCATTAAGTGAACAGTGGAAGATGTGATAATCTACCCATAGTTAAATAGTGGGGGGGTTTTCCCCCTAAAGAATTCACAGATTCACTGAATTGCAAGTCTTTGCAAGAATTCATTATGGTTCTTTTATCATAGGTTATTCGAAGCTGCTTATAATTAGTTTTTCATTAATTTTAAAAGGGTTTTTTTCTGCACATGATTCAAACATAAAAAATTCAGAGCATTGCTGCCTTTAGCCCTTATTAAATATGCTTAAATCTTAATTTCATTAAAGGTTAACTGGTTAAGTACTAGAAGATACAGCCTGCAAGATCTGAAGCCATATACAGAGTATGAATTTCAGGTTAGCTGCAGGTTTCATCCCAGCCGTGGAATATGGAGTGACTGGAGTACATTTCAAACACAGACTTCGGAAGCCGGTAATATAAAAAAAAAAAAAAAAGGACAGGTTGTTGCATTTAGCGTGTGTGTAAAAATCTGTATAGAAATAATTTGGGAACAAGTTAAAGCGAATGCATATGAAATGTGGGGCAAGTTCTACTTAGGTACAGAGGTGTAAATCCAGAGAGAGAGATGGACAAGAACATTTTTCAGTGTTTCTGAAGCTCTGCATGTGGCTTAGAGTCCCAGAAGCCTGCCAAGCAGCTAGTAGAGCTTGGGAGCCAGGCAGCTTGGAGAGCTGTGGTCGTTGAGTTGGGGAAAGAGCAAAACCTGTTATTTCTCACCACCTGTGTTAACCAAGTAGCACAGCAACCCAGCATTCACAGATGTCCTGAGTGACCAAAAGCATTAGGATGCTGTTCCTGAGGGGCTACTGGAAACCTAGTGGTGATGAATCATAAACAGGGCAAGCTGAGAACCAGTGCTCCGAGATCTCCGTGAGCTGGGAGCAGCTAACCAGTGGCAAGACTGGCAGACTGCTGAGAAGCCTGGTGAGCGGGCTAGAAAACTGCCTGATTTGTCTCATCCAGGAACAGAGAGAGCAAGCCAAGCGGTGTTAGTCTGAAGGCAAGTGGGAGGTGGGGCAGCACCTTGAGGTGCCTGCAGATGTGCGAGACATCTACTCCAATGTGCTGTAATTACAGCATGGCGGAGTAGACTTAATTAATTCAGTCTGCTGGAGCGTGCTAATTAGCATGCTTCAGCAACCTCAGTGTCTCATGTATTGAGCCTCCCTGTGCTTCAAAATGGCGGTGGGGGCACTTTAACTAAAGCTTGTCAAATGAGCTTTAGTTTAAGTGCCCCCTTCGTCACTGAAATGCAGGACGCTGAATACACGAATCCCTTGAGATCCACACTGTTGTGACAGAGCAGAATCTGGCCATTTGGACTGGAAGCAGCTAAGCCCACAGTAGAGTATGAGATGAACATGAGGCATTTCCACTACTCTGCGCATTACGAACAGCTGATATTTCCAGGAACATACAGTCTGACTGAAGAAATTAATATCCGTTCCTGCCAACTCTAATATCAGATGCATGTTGCTCATGCTATGGGGTCTTATGTCTGCTGGCTTAACTTTAAATTGAACTGTATGCAGCAAGGTCTTACAAAGTTTCACTTCTCAAACGAGACTTTTTGGAAATCTGCATTCAAAGGTGTGCTTAGTTTCAACTTCTTTTATCTTACCTTTCCTTCCCCCTCTCTCACTCTTTTTTTTTCTTGCAAGTTACTAAGATATTTACAGGATCTTACAATTACTCACGCTGTTTGCCACTACTGACAGCATCACTTTCTGGATGAAGCATTGATTGTTGTAAGGTGTGAACTCCCCTCCCCCCTCAACAGTTTCCTTCACGTAACTTTCTGGATGCCTGTTGAGCTGCTAGATTTCAGCTCAATGAACACATTTCAGTTAGGACAGTTTGCAGGGAAGCATTTAGCTGGAAAAATGGGAAAACACATAACATGAAACAGGACTGTCCAATTTCTTAGCAACTCAGGACTGCAAATCTCATGAGCTACACCAGCAGGGCCTTATATTGCAGGGGCTGCATTAATGTAAGCCATGGGCTCCTCAGGCACTTCCCACACCCACCACACTGGGCACATGGGTGCACTGGCACAGTTCTGCCCTCAGCTCCCTGAGTGAGGGATCCTCCACTGCATCACACTGGTGCCCCACGTCATCGGGTGGTGCAAGAAGCAGAAGCCAGAGGGAAGATGAACCCCAGCCTTCTGGATGCTGCAGACAATCCTTTCATTGTTTTGTTACTTTACTAATTGGTGGTAGAGAATGATCTTGGAGGTTATCCCGTTCCACAGCGGGGGGCAGGGATGATGACGGACGGGACCTCACGTTCTTTTACAACCCAAGCAGAAGCCACCTGAAGATAGCAGAGATTCCCCTGCTAGAGCTAAGGTCTGGTATGAGGGTAGTGGAGCTGAGGCTTGCAGGGATAAGGTGTTCTCTTGAGGCAAACTGATCTGTTCTTCAGGACAAGCAGCAGGACAGTAGGAAGAGACTTAGAGCTCTGGGAGCACAACCAGATGTGTTTATGACAATGACCATCTCTCATTTTTATGCCCTAGATATGAAGGGGTGCCCCAGAATGTTATTGCCGCCTCCTTTGTTTTAGGGCCGTTCCCACCTTAACCTGTCTGTAATCCTGCTACTCGTGCTCATCACCTGTCCAATAATACATTTCTTAAGTGCCCTCATCTCTGAGCATTATACATGGGCCAAAATATAAGACTGTTGTTAACAACATCATTACTATTAACATTTTGCTGCGTCACAGTGCTCTCATTAACGCTCCTTTTTTTCCCCAACTAGACCCGGTTGGGCTGTTAGATGTGTGGTACGTAATGCAGGATATAGATTCCCAAAGACAAAATGTTACTCTCTTTTGGAAGGTAAGAGTCTCGCAATGTAAAGTGAATTAAAAAAAAAAAAAAAAAGGGTAAAACAGTTTCGGGCACAGACTGTGTCAATACAGGACTCAGCCTGAGGAAGACTCAGCTAGCCTGTGCGTGTGCAGTAAGGGAAATCGAGTCTTCTCTTTACTGGCTGGTGCAGTAAGGATGCACCAGGAAGGACAGTCAGACAGGCTAGCTGGTGCCTAGCAGAGAAGGTTTTCGGGGGGGTTTGTTTGTTTGTTTGGTTTTGGTTTTTTGGGTTTGTTTTTCTGAAGGGGGGAGGGTTGGTCTCACAAGATGGAGAAGCATACAACCTGAGAAATAAAAATATACCCCCAATTAGTATTTTTTTACTCTTTTCCTTTATAAGGCTTAACCCCACAGGCAATTTCACCACCTTTCCCAGGGGATAAGGGAAAATGATATTCACTCCCTCATCCCCAAGTGTCCTAATCCCCTTCTCTTCCCTGCTAGCAGTGAGAACTGAAATTTAAGACATTCTGGAATCTGAGGTTTGAAAATGCAATCTTTTATTCAGAAGAGGAGGGGAATACATCTTCCCCCCCTGCCCGTTTTGCATTGTTATTGGCAGAGTTGTGCCATCCAAGTAAAGACCAGGGCAAGGAAGAGGTTGCCTACAGCCCTGCACACTGCATGAACAGGTTCCCCTCTGCTGCTTTCAGAAAAATCTTTTGCTCATCTACCTTTCTCTGCAAGACAAATCCAAGTTGAATCACCACATGAAACTTGTGAGTGACAGACACTATGACCTGGCAAGTCCTCTTATCTTGATCTTCTGTAATTTCCAAGTAATTCTTGGGACCCTCTAGTGATACCAGAATATGGAACTACTAGCAATATCCCATTGTACTGGCTTGACTTGCCTCCAAGAGGCACTGAACAGAAAAACAAACAAAAGACGCACACAAAACCAAACCATAAAAGCGTCTTTGCAGACAATAAGAACATTGAATTTCTCCAGTATTGCAAACATGCAGAACTCACAGAAAAAAATCTTCATATTTACTTAAAAAAATTAAAGAGTTCATTTTTTTTTGCATTCTGCTTTTGAGTCTTCAGGCTACTCAAGTCACATTGTCAAGCTTCTCTTCAGAAGCACGAGGCTGAGGCCTTGCTAAGTGAAAGTACACATTCTTAAATAATACTTTGACTCCAGTAGTTGCAGCTTTAAGATGAAAGATTTGCAATAGGATCAGGGAGTTAGCAACATTTTCTTTAGCAGACCAGATATTTATCAGCCTCATTTATAGGATACAAACATGGAGTGAGATAGATCATAGCCACGACGGTCTAGGAAAGATGCAAGGGGCAAGGATTTTTTGCAGATTATGTTTTTATTAGACTAACCACATGTCTGGTGTGGGATTTAGACTTTAGTGTTCACTGAAACAGTAAACAGAGTATAGCACATTCAAACAGGTGTTCTGCATGTGCTTAGTTTTTTTGTCATAAAGATGAAAATAGGAAAGTGACACTATCGATTTCATTTCAAATAAGGTCCTTCAAGGTACTTTCAGTTACTATATTTGCCCTGGGTCCCTGCCAGCTTGATTATAAAATTGCATTTTCCTTTTTTTTTTGTTGAAGTTTTTTCTGTTCTTGTTGCATGAAAGAACCAGACAAGACCAAGTCAGTCCACTGTAAAGGGGAAACAGTGAAACAGAGCAGAGTTTTTTCCAATTTGTGCATCTGGAAGTAACCGGATCTCTGTCGTAGTAATCTTAGGTATTGTTTGTAATAGGATAGGTAAAAGAAAAGTATGATGCAACTCGATTCGTGTTATAAGGACACCACCTCTTGACTTCTGCTTTTGGCAAAACACAAAGCCCAGTCCTAAACCTTGTTCATTATCAATTTAGTAGCACACACTGATTTTTAGTGAGTCTGATTAACTGGAGGCTTGGGTACATTCTTTGCCCAAAGTTGGGGAAGAAGGACAGAGACAGAAAGCTTGTACTTTTCCTGATGTCAGTAGAGTTCTGCACATCACATTGTCCCTATTTGTATTCCCTGCTAAAGGATCGTGTTCTTTCTGTAGTACCAAGATAGCTTATGACCTTTCCCCTTTATCTATTTCAGAGCTATACTAAGCAGGAGTTGCTTTTAAAAAGTCTCATTTTAACCCTGACTCTGTTCCCCTACAATCGGGATATTTAAACAAGCCACAGTGAAGGTTCTACTCTTTTTTTTTTTTTAAACAAACAGAGGAGATCGTCCAAACCACAAATTCGTTTGGGGAAGGATGGGCCCTGTTTGTGGAAGGCAGAGCTGGAGCCCAGCCAACTCACTTCAGTGGCCAGTGCCCAGCTGTGCGGGATGGCAAAAAGAACAAGCTTCCTCCTTAAGATCTCACTTTCAGCAGCAGTTTAAACCCGTTAAAGAATGGAGATCATGGGCGATAGGCTCACCTGACACCAAGAGAGAGTTAGGAAAGATCACAGACACCCCCTGAAGCCATGAGGACTGTTGTTTGGGGACAAAATGCTGAGACTATGATGCTGGGAAGGGTGCTGCTTAAGGGGGTGCAGGCCCTCACCGAGGCAAGGGGTAGTCTTGTATACACTTAGTAGCCAAAGACATGGCAACTAGTACTACTAGGTCACACAAAATGCACTTCTGCTTCTTCAAATGCCCTGGCCTTTTCTATTGTGAAAATGTTGCCTCTAGAAGCAGATGTGCTGCAAGTCAGCTCATTTCCGACAAGGGATTAGAGTTAGTGCCATAGGGGCTCACTGAGGTTATAACTAATTATAATTATATAATTATAACCTGCCTTTTTTTTTTTCTGAGAAGAGAGAGTAAGTAGGAAGTGACAGCCTGTTACAGAAGAACTGAAAGTAGTTAGCATGCATCTCATTTTCTAGCAAAGGCAGCTATTACTATAAATAGCTTGCTTATTCAGAAAAGCATTACCTCATCTTGAAATAATTGGAATGGGTGGGGGCTGAGTTGATTCAGAGCCTCAAACTACGTATTTTAAGAAAGTTTTGGAAGCTTAAAGCACTACCTGAGTAAGTAGCCAATTTGAACAAAGTTACTGTAAAGTGACAGACCATAGTCCTGAAGGTCGCTTGTTCTAGCAAGTGTTCTTGACAGCCTCCCAGGTATCTTAGGTTGTTTCCAGTACCTAAGACAGCAAATAAGTGAGAGGCAAGACTGAACCCTTTCCTGGAAAGGAAGAAAGGCATGTATTGGTGTATTATTTCCAGGAAGTAATAACTCTCTTGATTACCTTCAGAAGACCATCTGAATTTAAGGCCCTATCCAATGGGCCTTGCCTTGCACAGAAAGAACCCTTGGATATCATGGGGCTGGAAGAAAGACCTTGGTGGAGAAACTGTAGCCCAATTGCCGTGTGTACACACTTAGAAGAACTTGTTAGTAGTACAGGAATATCTTTCACCATATTAGTCCTCTTTATTAAAAAAGACCAAGGATTTAACAGATTTGGTTGGCCACCCCTGAACTAGAATAACTAAAAAGATAGGGGTGCCAGAAGTGGTACAGGCAGCCTCTGTGTGTGGCCCACAGCAGGGGACAGGCAGCACGGTGGCAAGTAAGGCAGGAAGGAGAGCAGAGGATCAGGCAGAGGAAGAGGATTCAGGTGGCACTTAGAGAACATGTGGGGCTAGTTTGTGGCACAGCTGCCAAAAAGAGGTCCCCCACTGTTCTAGTTAGTGCTTACAGGACTGATATAGGCCAAAAAAACTGTTCATTAGTTACTGCAGTAAGAGGACACAGTCAAAAAAGTTCATTTTTATACATGAGCAGTGATTATTTTCCTTTGCATTTCTCAGAGAGGATTTATGTCCTCTTGTATTGGAGGAAAAATGACTCCCCCTCCAGTTGCAACACTTCAGTGCATCTCCGGTTTAATGGCTTTTTGTCATTGGTTACCATACTGATATGTGTTGCTGCTCTTGTAATTAGAGCCTAGCTCAGTGTTAGTTGTTGTTTACTGGAAGAGTCTCAGATTTCTAGAAAAACAACACTTAAGACATACTAACAAGGTTTGTGAGCAGAGCAGAAATAGAAATGTAATGCAAAAGAATATAAAGAAAAGATCCTTTGCTGCATTTCAATGTGGAAGAAAGGTAGCATCATTTTCAGTATGTTACAATGGGATTTTCAAAAGGGGGTGAACCTGGATCCCCAAGTTCCATTTGCCCTATATGATTTGGTACCGACTGCCTCGAGCTTCTTTGAAACTCCAGCCTCAGATGTGACTTCAACTGTCGCAGAGAACATAGTTACACAGAATCAAGATTAGAATTAAGTTTTAGTTATACACAAAGTTAAACGGCTTTCTTCCCCCTGGGGTTTAAATGAAGCCAAGTAGCATTGCTGATCTCAGGGTTGTTAGCGAATGGAAACATCTTTATGGATGCTGACACTGCTTCCTAGAGCTGCCAGAGGACAGAAGTCATATTTTACCACAGATCCAACAAAAAGAAAGAAAAAAGTTAAAGTTTTGTCTCCCTCTCCTCTACACTGAAGGGGAAGTAAGATCATCATATTTCCCTTAAAGAAAATCCAGTAGAATTGAACAGGGAACAACTTCCCTGTAGCATTTTTAAACCAACCTGTAAACTCCTGTACTACAGATAGAATTATTCAATTTTATAGGTTAAGGCTAGGTACAGACATTCAAAAACCCAAGGTGTAAGTGATCCAAGATGCATGGTTTTCTGTGAGCAGTGCAGTGTAGATCAGAACACACATTTGCCCTTCTGTGGGCGTCGGGGAGGAGCAGATCTTAGACTTGGTTCCCCCATTTTTAAACCAGTCTGTGTACACCAAATTTCTGTTCTATTATGGGTATAGACTGCTTTCTGATCACTTACACTGGTAAAAGTGTAATGTCCGTACCTGCCCCAAGTTCCCTATGGTCGTTACAAAAGATGTAGTAGCTTCCCAGTAGTTTTTGCACATTGGTGGCCTAAAAGTATTGCAAAGTGGTAGTCATCAGAACAAAAAAGAGATTGCTCTGCAATTAGTAAATGATTGGGATTTTCTCTGCCAGAGATTTAATGAGTATCCTGGCATAGAAGTATAACTTTTAAGGCCAGAGTGGCCTGTTAAATCATTCAGGTAAGTTTCCTAGAAGAGTGCCATAGGACTTCAGCCAGCATCTCATTGTTGTGTTTGCCATTTCTCTAACAATAATAGCTGCTTTTGGCACCTAAATGAACTGCTAATATTTCATAAGACTTTCATAACAAAAGCAGTCTTGAAGTTGCAAGACAGACAGACCAACCAACCAACCAACCCATGCCCCCCCTAGAAAGAGAAAAAAAACCAAACCCTACCACTATCTGCATCTAGCATGTACCCATCTCTGCTAGAATATTTTCTTTTCTTTGTTTTTAAACTGAGCGGAAATGAAAGGGCCTGCTAAATAGGGCCTGGTTTAAATTGTGATTTCACACTTTTGTTAAAGGTCACAGAATTAAGAGATTTTCATGAAAAAAATATGTGGTTTGCAATGAAATGCCATGGTATGACCACTTGGCTGCTTGCTGGGAAACTCCTCAGCAAGCAGCCATATCGTGGCATTTTGTTGCAACAGGATAGCTGCTGCAGGCTGGGGAAAGCATTCCCCAGCTGGCACTGAAAGCCTAGCAGCCCCAGGGAAGGGGTCAGAAAAGGCACAGGGGGAGGAGAAAGCTTGGGGATGGGTAGGGGAAGTGCTGTTTGCTCCTCCAGGTGGGGAAACTGGGGTGCTGGGGTTGGGGGAAACAACACACAAGCTGTCTCCTCTCCCAGTTCTGCCCCTTTTGCAACCCTTTCCCCTGGGCTGGTAGACTTTTGCTTCTGGCTGGGGAATGCTCAATGCACTTCAACCAATTAACTTCAAGTAAACAGCCCTGAAATGTGCTCCAAAAAGCTTCTGTAGGTCTCTATGCCCCACCCCCCATTTTTCCCTCCCTTCTTTTTAACTTTTGTGATTCCCCCACTATTTTCCTGAGGGTAAGTTACAATTTGTTTTTCATTGTAGGTTTTAAATGAATCAAAAGCAAGAGGAAAGATCCTGCATTACAGTGTGACCTTTCAAGAAGACAGCCACGAAAGTCCTCAAACAGCAGAAGTGAACACTACCACACAAACTCACTATACTAAGGTTATCCCCAAGATGAACTATCACATAACGGTCTGTGCTCATAACTCAAGAGGAACCTTTCCTCCTACATCCATTGATACTCATCTGAATGTTTCTGGTAAACACCTTTGCTACTTGAATCGATAGAAGTGATACGGGGTAGGTGCACACATTATGTTCTTAGTGCTAAGAACATCCTTCCTGCACTAAAGACCAACACATGCAGCCACTTTGTATCAACAAAAATATGGCAGATTCATCACAAATATTCCTCTTTACCCAGGAGAGAGAAACTTCTTTGTAGCAGGGTGTCTTGTAGCACCATATGCAATGTCTGTATTCTGACATGTGGCGCTACAGAGGGGCCCCTGGGCCTCCTGTGCTTGCACATTATCCCTCCCAAGGCGGGAGAGAGAACAGATGGTTCCTTCACAGCCTGTAGTACTACAAAAATAGCATACATTTAAGGCCATTGTCTCCATATTGGGCAAAGGAGTGACATTCTGTATGCTGGGACAAATGCTTCTGCAGCACAAGATCTATAAAAAGCTATCCTTTTACTTTGTACCAATTAAGATTAGTTTTGATCAGTCTTAAACCATTGTTAATTTGTAATAATGTTTGTAACTAATTAGTAGCAGGATTTCCTATAAGCAGTTGCGACCTTGTAACAGTTTTTAGCAAATGAACTCAATTAGCCATGATTAAGGGATGACAGCAATCTAGACTAGCACAAATTGCCTTCTGGTACAGAAGTGTCAGTGCTTATTTGCAATGTAAATAGGATCGCTCTTAGTCCTTGTCCATGTCTGTGGTAGTAATGAACTCTGCATGTCCTCCACATGGTTCCTTATTTTGTCGTGCATTAACATCCTCCAGGTACCTCCCACAAAGGCAGCCTGATCTACCTGCTCAGATCAGTAGTATAGATCCTGTTCCACTGTCTAAATAGAAATGCGTATAGACACCATTGCTACATGGCTATTTTGTGGGTAAAAGAGCTACTTTAAGTATGCAATTCAGCCACCATTGTCTTATAGTCAGATTATGTCCAATGCTCATCCTCAGGTAGGCAGAAACTTGATGATCCGGCTTTAGTATCAGTTTCCCCTTCTACAGGTAAAAGGGACACCAGCTGAACCTGAAGGCAAGGGTTTCACCCTTGTGTGGAGCACGTGCACTCATGACTCTTGCCTGGTAACGAGAGCCAGGCGGTTCCTGAGTGCAAGCAACATTAACAGCAACTCGGGGTGGGCATAGATGTGTTAAGCTCTGAATACTTTGATTGCCATCTCATGATGCAACATAAGCCTGTGGGTTTGGGAAAGGGATGAGGGGTAGGATTTTGCACCATTATTTTGTCTCTCACTTATCATTCCTTTAAATCCCCTTTTGCCTTATACAGTAGTTTGGTTTATTGCTCCAACTGCAGGTGAGACCTGGCAGTGGATGTGTCGAGAACAGGTGCTGCTTAAGGTATTGCACCCATTCTTCTGAAAGGGTTGCTGGTGCCAAATGGCTCCTGCTTCTAGATATTAGATGACCTATGAGTGCCTAATAGGGAGAACAACCAATTGATCTGCACTCTAAGGCAAGTGTGCATAAGAGCTAAGGGTACAACTTCATCCCAATTGCTTCCTGCGGCATCCGCTTTTTTTAAAGTCCATTTTAATGGTTCTATTAATTTTTCCCTGAAGCCTGTATTAAATTGGCAGTAGGAAGTGTTAACACTCCAGCCCTTTTACTAGTTTCAATAGATTTAGTCTGTCAATAAGCCATGACTCTGAAAATGGCTTCTTTTATTACATGTGTACATTGCAGAGCATTGAGCTGCAGAAAGGCAGCAGCTACAATTAAAAGATGCACTATGTCACATCTATCAATCCAAAATACAACAGTTTGTGAGAAATAAATATTACCTATCACTTATAGGAGGTTAAAGAAGCATAACAAAATGTTTGTTGTGATCTTCCCCGCCCCCCCACACCTGTCCCCTTAAGATTTACCTCCTCAGAGTGTCTTTGCTACATCAAAGGGGAACGACAGCATCTTTGTCACTTGGGAGCCTCCCAGTGATCCTTCATCATTCATCAATGGATACATAGTGGAATGGGTAAGAAGTACCAGCTCCAGACGCCATCTAAACTGGATAAAGCTTCTGGCATCTGACTTGTCTACAGTCATTTCGGGTAACTGTAATTTAGAAGTAGAACGTTGTTGAAATATCATTCCATTTAGAAACACTCCCATGGAGTAAAGTTGTTCTGAAGAATTTTTAAACATATTCATCTATCACCCTTCCCTAAGTCAAGTTCTGCATAGTTATATTGTCAGTGATTCCTGAATGTTTGTAACCGATAAGTAGATTTTTAAAAACTTTTTTAAAATGGACTGTGAATAGTCATCCTTTCCATATGAAATAAGACGAGTGCTGGACAAACCCCTGAACTCTGCAACAAAGCATACAACTCCATTACCTTCCCGAGTCAAACAATCAGTAATTATTCATCCCAGCAAATCCCAAAGGATCAGTGCAGGGCATGCTGAAGAACTATCTAGATATTAGTTTGTTATTCATTATTATTCTAAGTTGGCTGTGCTGCTACTGTTGCATGCCAGCTTGCTCCCAACTGGCTTCACAAGGACCTCACTATCTTGTTCTCCACCAGAGGAAAGCAAGTTACTAGCATCCCACAAGCCACAGCAACCCCATGCAGCACATATATTAAACCTACAAGCTGCTTTACATTGCTTGCTTCTCTTCTGCTTCCCTAAAAC
Organism: Crocodylus porosus; assembly: GCF_001723895.1. Classification (NCBI taxonomy): domain Eukaryota; kingdom Metazoa; phylum Chordata; order Crocodylia; family Crocodylidae; genus Crocodylus; species Crocodylus porosus. The sequence goes on from NW_017728907.1 coordinate 62,227,362, forward strand.
TAAGTTGTGTGAAGAGATTTTCTTCAAGTTTTCATTCACCAGTGGCAGCCAGAGCTGCCTCCAGTCCACAAACAGGTGTTCACATTTCAGAATCGCTTGTGTTCTAGCCTTCCCATGGATACATTTCTCTCACACACCGTTCAAAACTGCCAGACAGGAGGCTAAGGTTACCAGCAGCTTTTTGCTCCATTTGAAGAATAAAATAGAATTTTAACTTAATTTACTAAGTAAATAATATTTTGATCACATACCCAGTGTTAATCTCTTCTTTCAGAGAACATAAAGCATTGTGCATGCTATCACATCAATGTATTTGCACTTTATAAAAACAGAGCTGGACAAGTGGCTTCAACCAGGGGATACTCAAGACAGGAAGGTAAACTATGGTAATACCATTTGAAGTATTATGTTTAAACTAGCTGGACCATTTGACTTTAAAAAAAGACAGTCTTGTTTTTTGCAGCACCAGCAGCTGGACCCCAGGTTTCCGCAACAGTAGAGGCAGACGGCGCTTGGGTTTCATGGGATGAAATCCCCGACCATCAGCAAATGGGCTGCATCACCAGTTACAACATATACTTGCAGAACAAAAATGCAGAAGTGGCCCCTAAGTTGTACAGTAGGTATCTGGTGAAAAGGCATAGTAGTAGCTTTGTTCTCATGTAGAGTGTCACAGTAAGAGTCCTATGCTCAAGATTTGCAGAGTGAATGTGGAAAGCTATAGAGGAGCTTATCTTGAGTTGACCTGCCTCAATAATTGGGCCAAGGTTCATATTCAAGGTTCTGGTCTGGGATCTGCTTAAAAGACCTGGAGAGGCAACAGGAATACCGGGTTTTTAAGCTACTTTAAAATTCTCACTTGCATTGGCATTTAGGTATGCCACCTTGCCTGCATGCAGCTATTTGCTTAAACAGTACCTGGTGTGGTCTCTTTAAGTAATAGATTAAGTAAGATAACAGGCTTTCTGAGAAACTATAGGATGTACACCCACGCCAGTGAAGAGTTTACTAGGTGGGGAGTGCATTTGTGCATACACACTTCCCACACATTCTTATTGTACCAGTCATTCCTTACAGCTCCTAAACCAGAAAACAACAACAAATGGTAAAACAGCACGCAAGCATTTCCTCACTACGAGTACCTGGGTACTGTAGTGACAGAGTTTTGCACATCCAGATATTCCTTTCATGCTGTCACCTAACACATATCTAAGTCTATGGTGATTTTTGCTCACCAGCAACATCTAGAGAAAGAAAGCATTCAGTCCCCATGCTACACTGAGTCATCTTCAGACAAGAAGATAGCGTAGATCTCATTACACCCAAAGTAACATTGAGTCTTTTGTATCCCAGGGATTTATTATTATCATGAAGGATAATGAAGAACTTACCTTAGTTCTCCTCACGCAGATTTGCACCATAGCACAAAAGGTCCCAGCTACAAGAACATTCTCTATTTTATAACACAAGGTCTTTTAGGACCCTTCTTCTCAGCTGAGCATCCTTGTTTTCATATAGAAGCAGTAATGAAAAGCAGCTGTTATCTGCTGTAGCCCTGTATTTATTACCAGTGCACACAGCCTCCCCCCACAGCCCATCAGATGGACCCACCATGTATGCTAATACATGGTGGTTCCAGTTAAGCCCTAAAACCTTTTTGTTTTTCACAAGCTTCTTATTGACAGCACCTGTGGCTGACAGATCTGGGAGATGGCAGCCAGTTGCAGACTAATATGTCCCATGCTCCACAATGCCGTAAAGGCAACCTTCAGGGAGGAAAGGGAAAAGCCTTGTCCTTCTTAAGTACCTATAATGGTGAGGTTCCTTTTTTTAAAAAAAGTAAATAAATTCAGGTCTTAAGTTCCTAGGAAGACTACTTAGATACCCAGAAAACTTAGGTTTAGGACATTAGAGAAAGTAAGGCAATGAACCCAAATTGAGGCCCTGATGCTAGAATATTTCCACGCCATGCTTGTGGATTTGCCCACCAAGTCTGTCAGCCAAACATGGGAGACTTATTTGTGGAGCAGGAAGAAAGGAGAGCCTGCCCCCTAACACCCAGCCTCTCCACACTTAAAAA
>NW_017728907.1:62229541-62236292 GCF_001723895.1 Crocodylus porosus
CACCCCTCTTATTCCTTAATTCCTACCTTTCCAACTGGATATGTTATGAAGTTTTCCACTTATTCCTTTTTCTTCAAACTCCTGTCCTCCCACCAAGACATCTATTGTACAGACAAAATAGCAATCTGAGAGCAGTACAACTCTTCTGTGAGTAAGCAAGTGGGGTTTAGCCCCCATTAAATGAATAGCAGTTTTGGCACAGAATTCAGTGCAAATACTCCCACTGGCCTCAAAGTACCACTTGTATTTAAGCTAGTTATACAGTAGAATCCAATGGCACTGACAATGGGAAACTTCATTTACTTCCGTAACTCCATTGAGAATAAGGTAGTGTTATATCTGAAATCCTGCAATTCCCAAATATTTCACTTGTTTCCTATGGTCAGAAATTTCTCACATGAGTGAGAGTGCATGCATACACATCCACAAAAACCCCCGAAATCCTCATCCCATGGGATATTTCATGAGTTTGAGGCATGTTTTCATCCCAAATGGAGACAAAAAGTTCTAGTATCAACGTTTTTCAAAAAGCAGAATGTTGACACACAAATTATTTGACATTTTATTGAGATTGGCCACATCTTCCGTGATAGACGGTGGTTATGTGGCTCCTGCAAGGTGCTGCAACTCGTGGTTGGAGGGATTGGGGGTGGGAGCAGCACGAGCTATGGTGCAGGAGGAAAGCCTGGTCCAGAGGCCTTCTGGCAACTCAGGCAGACACAGACTAATGAATTGACCTGAAAAGAAACATTTGCCTTCAGTTTGACCAATGGATGTTTTTGCTTCGGTTCACAGATAGGAAATGGAAAAATGTTAGCTAAAGCATCATTCTTTTACTGGATAAAATTAGATTTTTTAGAAACTGCATTTTCTGTCCCCCCAAAAAAGAATTTATGCAAAAATCCTGAGCTGTTTGGGTGGTGACAGTTGAGCAGACATAGCTTAGCGCATTTACTGCTGTTTATCTGCTCTGCATCAGCCCTCTCTTCAGTAGCCTGAGAAAAAAGAGGATAGCACGTGAATAACAATGTCTGACACTAAGTCACTTTTTCCCTCACCCCTTCAAAGTGTTTTTTCCTGAGTTTTGTAAGTCCTTGCAAATTCTTGCCTTTAAATGAACTTAGGGCTTTACTTTGAGCCAGTCCAACATCAATTACAGTATGACCAGACACACATTCAAGCTAGCATATTGAAAATTTGCTTTTATGCTAGTTATCAGAATGAGCTCATTGTCTTTACAGGTGCTTCAGAATGGACTCTTATTTTCTCCATTTGTATCTTCATTATCATCTCAGTCTGCATGTGCTCTGTGCCATGTATTAAGAAAGCGTAAGTGATTTTTTTTTTCTAAAATAGGGTGGAAAGGTCCATACTGTGTTTTCAATCCATGGACCCGATTTTATTCCAAGCAAAGTTAACAAGGATTGTTGTCATTTAACTTACTAAAATAAAAGAGTATCAACTGTCAGTAAATACAGGTTGGTGGGACAGGTATTTCTATAGATCTCATACCTTTTACATTTATTTCACCTACAAGCTTTAAAGCAATACGTCTATACTTATCTATGTGTAATTATGAAAAGCTAACCCAGCTTGTCAATTTAGTCAGCCCTAAAAAAGCTTTCAATAGGGATTAATAGTGTACAGTGTGCGAAATGGCTGGACATAATCTACCCTCCCTTATGCCCCAGTGTAGTTGTTTTTTGGACTTTGAAGATCACTGGCACGTGGTGCAGAGTACAGTTCTGTGAATGAGATTGTTCAGCTGCTCTCCTGGGAAGATAAGCATTTGGATTGTAGATTGACTTCTGGGCACCCTTCAAGGTTACCTCAGCATGGAGGTTTCTGCAATGGTCAGGTTTTGCTGTAAACAGATGTAGTGGCAAGAGCGGTAGCCGAGAGGGAAATGTTCGAAGTCTTGATCAATACAAGACTGAATAAGGGACTTATTGCTATAGCCTTGTGGGGAATTCATGGGCTGTAACGAATAGCAAGACACCATGACTGCTGTTGTCCTGAAAGTACAGTAGATGGACAGATACCGTCTGGTGAAGGAACAGCCATAGGTATTGCCAGAAGGGAAACACATTGGCAACCAGCATCAAAGCAAATATCTAGATGGAATCTAGTCCAGGCTCCTACAAGTTAATTGTACTAGATACTAGCTAGCCTGCTTGTTCATACCAAGACAGTTTGCAGTGATTAAATACAATTACTTGGTATCCTTACATTACATGTTGCAATTCTTCAGATTTCATTGTAAATATATGAGCAATATAGTTTGAAGCCATTATATTTACAGGAATGGCCCTGACTGATTTTAATTGCATGTGCTCATTTTACAGATTATGCTCTCTTCTTTCCACCTTTGTACCTCAGTGGTACAGCAAAGCCATTCCAGATCCAGCTAACTCTTCATGGGCTAAGAAATTCACATCTGGGAATGTAAGTCACCTTGTGATATCATGCTAAAATAACAACCCCCTATATCAGTTATCTAGGCTGCACAAGTTTGTGATCCAATACAAAGAAAACAACATGAACTTATGGTGAGGAGATATTTCATCACTCTCCTGCCCTGGTAGGCTGTAGGACAAGCTTCCCATTGAAAGAACAACACCGACACTTAGTTTGAGGTGTAGCTATATTATAAAAGGATGTTGTGAAGCAGACTTGTTGCATTTTGAGAGGATAGAGCTCTGAATTGATACCAGTGTGTGTTTTTTATCCCCACCCCAGGATGAACTAAGTTTGTATCCCAAACCATTCCTAAGCAATTTGAGCAGTTTTGAGGAGCCTGAAACTATAGAAGTAGAGGAGGTCTTTATAAAAAGAGAATCTCTGGCTTTCCAGGACCAGCTCATCTTTAATGATAAAAGCAATGGAAGTCAAGATTGGCAAATTGGTAGCTTTGAGAAGCAGAACTCTGCTAAAAAGAACTCTGAATGCAAACCTTTGGCAACAAGCATAGCAGATGATGGAGACAACTATGGGTGTCAGCTTCCCTACCTGTACAAAAAACTAGCTGCAGAAGAAACGGAACAGATTCAAACTATTTCTGATTATCTTCCCAATCCACTTATAGACACCACAGTGAATTATTTGCCTTCAAATGTATTAGTGTCCACAGTGGAAGATAACGAAGATAACAGTGAACTTGAATACAATTCAATCTCCGTTTTCCCAACCACCTCTCTTCTGACCCCAGTGTTTTCTGGTGGAGGAAAACTTACATTGGATGCAATAAAAGTGGACTGCAATTCTTTGAAAGGGTAAGCGGGCAAAGCATCTCTAAGATTCTGGCCTCATTTTGTGCACTTTAGTCAGATCCACAAATACCATAATGTTATTTTTAGAGTTAATTATGTAACTTAAATGTAGAGGTGCTAAATCCAAAAACATCAAGAAACTCTGGTCTTCTTCAGAATTGCTTTAATGCCTTGCTTTGCAATGCTGTTTTGAAGTCTTACAAGAACCTACTCTCCAAGAGCAGTGATGTGTTCCTACAGATCTGAAGCTGTGTGCGCCTTACTTTAAGGTACAAGTATCATACTCAACTGCCAAGTCAGCTTCACTAATCACAAGCTCATTATGCTGTATTGCCTCAGACCCAGCCCAGAACATGGAGAGTGTCCAACATAAAACCCCTGGAAACTGGAAAAAGATGGGTGAGTAGTTGAGGCTCCTACTGTCCCTAGTAAGTATGGCAGCCTTTGGCTGCAAACCAGCCAACTTGTTTCTCTCGTTCCCCCTCCACCTCACACACCAAGATGTGCTGCATCCCCTCGAGTCTCAGGCCCCTTACCTTATACCTCCCAGCGAGCCTTCAGGGGTGCTAGGGGGAGGTTCAATCAGTTCCAAATGGCTGCCCACTATCAGGTAAATTGGGATGGGGGGAGCTAGCAGGCTGGCAGAGCATCAGGGATGTGCCAGGGGATGAGGGGACAGGCACAACCTGGAAAGAGCTGGGGGGGGGGAGCCAGGTGCAACCTGAAGGTGGGATGAGGGGCCAGGTGCAATCTGCAGGGTGTTGCTGGGATCTGGAAGGATCAGTGGGCTCATGGAAGTCCATAGGGAAGCTTGGGGGCAAGGGGAAGCCAAGGGCTATTTTTAGCCCCCAACCCTCCCCCAGCAAACCTACACCCCCATCCCTCCCATCAGGACTTACTTGCTCAGCTCTGGCAGCGGCAGCACCTGGAGTGGCTTGTAGAGCTGGTGCAGCCCCAGGACTAGGGGCTGGTGGCTGGGTATTCCCAGCCCTGGGGCTGCGCAGGGAAAATATACAGAAGTTCTGTGCATTAGCTGGATCTAAATCATGTAAGTTCGATACTACTTTGATTCAGGTTTATATTAAACCTAGTTCTGCAATTGTGTGCACAGAAGCTTGGTTTAGATTGATTTCTGATCAGCACCGGGCCAAGTTAAGTTGGGAGGCCATTTTGAACCCAATTCACCTCCCCAAGTGTCTGTACTTTGCCCAAGAGGAGACGAGGGAACATCTTGGTAAGCAGCACCAGGAGCAGAGGTGGAACTTCTAGCCCTAGATGCTCAAGGGATGTTAGGGGAGGGTGGGAGAGAGGGTTCAGGGGACACTGGTGCATCCTCAGGGATGCCCCCTCTCACACAGCCCTCATGTTCTCCCCTTATTCATTAAAGGGAAGGGCTAAAAGTGGGTTCATGGAAAAGAAACTTCTGCTCCAAAGCAGAATCACCAATGTTTTTGCCACTAGATCATGTTCTTTTTCTGTTTTTCAATCCAGGTTAAATATTTGTAAGAAAGAACGAAAGAAACTCCAAAAAATCCAACAAGATGGTTTTAATCAAGCATTACCAGTCCAAGAAACAGAGTGAAGTTTACATTAAATATTTACATTTAGCATTAATATTGGTTTTATAATCCTTTGTCCTTGTAATTTGCGAGATGGTCTGTCACTAGATATAAAGGAATATATCACAAGCTACTGTGTAATTTAAATACTCGTCCTGTGCTCTATGCCTGTAATACTTGTTTTAGATATATTCCTTTAGTGTTCAATAGTACTTGTACAATTGATAATATGGCAAAAGAATAAGCAGAATCATGCAAGAACACAGCTGGAAGGGATTTCAGATGGCTCAAGGCAGAATCTGCCCCATATCTAAACCACCCTATGTAGGAGTTGTACTTAAACACTTACAGCAGCCCAGTCTCCAGGGATAATATGTTTTGGTGCTTTAACAACCCCATAGATAGTTCTACTTAATATCCAACCTACATTTTCCTACAATTTAAGAATATTACCTCTTGCCCTGCCTCCTGTATACACAATATGCAATACAAGTGGATAGTAATATAACAAGCCATTTTGTATTTGAAGATTTATCTCCCATCCTTTCCTTCTCCAGATTGAAGTGCCAGGTCTTCCACCTTTCCTTGTGTCATGTTTACTAGACCTCAATTAATTTTTGTTGCTCTCCTTAAAGAACATAATAAATGCCACAAAGTGTCATACCACAAGTCCATCTATCCCAGTAACCTGTACCTCAGTGACAGAGAATGGATCCCTAAGGGAAAAAGGTATTTATGCAGAACCTAGCCAAACTAATCTCTACTCTGCCTCTCTTCCTCTACAGCTTCCAAGGGCCGAGTCCTAAGCTGGAGGTTACACCATTATCAGATTTAATACCCTCTGGTGGACATTTCCTGCATAAATTTGGCCAAAATTAGCTTTTCCAAAACCTTGTGCCAATGAGTTCCACAAGTTAATCCTACCCTGTGTGAAAAATAAGAGGAAAAAAAACAAAAAACAAAAAACACTTTCTTTTGCTTATTTTAAATCTGCTAAGAGTCCTCTGGACTCCTTCCGGGTTTACAAACATTTTTTTCCAATGATTCCTTCAGCCAATGCAAGGCCTCGCAGGGAAAAGCATTAAGCTTTGCATAAAATCTTTCTGGACCACTGTATGGCAGCAGCATGTGGGAGGGGGAATTCAGACCATCCTCTTTGGATCAGGCCTTTCAGCAGAAATAGGGGCCATAGAAACCTTTTCCATACTGTAGATGTCCCTGTGGGGCAGAGGGGGGAGGCAGAGAAGTGAGCAGAAAGCACCAGGAGAGTGAGTGCTAATTAAAATCTAATTAAATTCATTGCCTTTGAGGGAGTTGTAGTGATACCTAAACAAAAAATTAATTACCAGTAATTAGCCACTTTCAACTTTGAGAGTACTTTGTGCACCATGAAGGCGGGATAGCGCGATAGATCTGACCTTTTTAATGAAGAAATATTACAAAGATTCAAATTGGCTGTCAGAAGGGACCTTGGAAGATCCAGGTCCAGCCCCCTGCACCAAGCAGGAAAGGCAACTGGGGGTTATCCTGTTCTTCCTGTTCAGAGCCGTGCACACTGGCTTATTTGAGAATTGCATGATTATACTGATGCCTCGTGCTATTTCCCCACTACATATGACTACATGCTTCTAAGGAAGTAAAATAACCAGATCTTTGGCTTTGCACTGTGCATCCATTCATCTCCAAAATAGATTTCTGCAAAATGGAAGTCTGTCAGTCACTCGCCTATGCCTTGTTGAACCAAGACAAGCTGTAGAGTATCCAAATCTTTGCAAGCTTCAGCCAGTCTTGACAGGTTATGAAGGACTTAAACTAGTAACATTTAAATGGATTATCAGAAGCACGTTCCATTGCAATAAAGGTTGCATATTCAGAATCTACTAATTGCGCTTTAACAGCTGGGGAAACAGCCAAAATATTGCA
>NW_017728907.1:62237661-62259320 GCF_001723895.1 Crocodylus porosus
ATAACAAGCCATTTTGTATTTGAAGATTTATCTCCCATCCTTTCCTTCTCCAGATTGAAGTGCCAGGTCTTCCACCTTTCCTTGTGTCATGTTTACTAGACCTCAATTAATTTTTGTTGCTCTCCTTAAAGAACATAATAAATGCCACAAAGTGTCATACCACAAGTCCATCTATCCCAGTAACCTGTACCTCAGTGACAGAGAATGGATCCCTAAGGGAAAAAGGTATTTATGCAGAACCTAGCCAAACTAATCTCTACTCTGCCTCTCTTCCCCTACAGCTTCCAAGGGCCGAGTCCTAAGCTGGAGGTTACACCATTATCAGATTTAATACCCTCTGGTGGACATTTCCTGCATAAATTTGGCCAAAATTAGCTTTTCCAAAACCTTGTGCCAATGAGTTCCACAAGTTAATCCTACCCTGTGTGAAAAATAAGAGGAAAAAAAACAAAAAACAAAAAACACTTTCTTTTGCTTATTTTAAATCTGCTAAGAGTCCTCTGGACTCCTTCCGGGTTTACAAACATTTTTTTCCAATGATTCCTTCAGCCAATGCAAGGCCTCGCAGGGAAAAGCATTAAGCTTTGCATAAAATCTTTCTGGACCACTGTATGGCAGCAGCATGTGGGAGGGGGAATTCAGACCATCCTCTTTGGATCAGGCCTTTCAGCAGAAATAGGGGCCATAGAAACCTTTTCCATACTGTAGATGTCCCTGTGGGGCAGAGGGGGGAGGCAGAGAAGTGAGCAGAAAGCACCAGGAGAGTGAGTGCTAATTAAAATCTAATTAAATTCATTGCCTTTGAGGGAGTTGTAGTGATACCTAAACAAAAAATTAATTACCAGTAATTAGCCACTTTCAACTTTGAGAGTACTTTGTGCACCATGAAGGCGGGATAGCGCGATAGATCTGACCTTTTTAATGAAGAAATATTACAAAGATTCAAATTGGCTGTCAGAAGGGACCTTGGAAGATCCAGGTCCAGCCCCCTGCACCAAGCAGGAAAGGCAACTGGGGGTTATCCTGTTCTTCCTGTTCAGAGCCGTGCACACTGGCTTATTTGAGAATTGCATGATTATACTGATGCCTCGTGCTATTTCCCCACTACATATGACTACATGCTTCTAAGGAAGTAAAATAACCAGATCTTTGGCTTTGCACTGTGCATCCATTCATCTCCAAAATAGATTTCTGCAAAATGGAAGTCTGTCAGTCACTCGCCTATGCCTTGTTGAACCAAGACAAGCTGTAGAGTATCCAAATCTTTGCAAGCTTCAGCCAGTCTTGACAGGTTATGAAGGACTTAAACTAGTAACATTTAAATGGATTATCAGAAGCACGTTCCATTGCAATAAAGGTTGCATATTCAGAATCTACTAATTGCGCTTTAACAGCTGGGGAAACAGCCAAAATATTGCACGCAAATCACTGGGACTTTGAAGGATTCATAGCGACTAATAAAGAGCATAGGGAACAGTTATGTCAGGGACTAATTAACCAGATTTCACCATCACGGGAGCAGGAGCTGGACGCAAGCCAAGCACAATCAATCCAAAGGCTCACGTTTGAGATCAGAGAGCTTTTACCTCGCGTCTTCCCAGTTAGAATACCGAGGCCAGTGTAAGGAGTACTCCACCTGCCTGTTCAGATGAGGCTGGACCAGGCCAGAGCAACAGTGCAAACACTACCATAGAATTTGCTTCGGATAGGCCAGTTAACTTTTAAAAGGCAACTAAAAGACAAATTGATTTTAAATCAATTGGAGAAGGAATGGGCCGTTGAACAGCAAGGTGGCATACTGGTTCAGCATGACAGTCGCACACAGGGAGCTGAGAGAAGGGCAGCCTGTACATCTGCAGCAGGCTTATACAATTCACGAGACACAAAGTGATAGGAAAATAGATGTTAGAAAGAGCAAGGGGATGGTTGCCAAGAGAGGCAGGGCACAGCAGAATTACTCAAACCAGGACTGGCAAAAGCCAAGAACATTTTGATCCTTTATTAAGATATTCTCCATACAGTTTAAAACGTTTATGCACATTGTTACCTTACATGCTGCTCACTAGTACCAGAAGCCTGAACACTGTGCTCCCAGCTTTCCCTAGGTGCTTAAGGGCCATTAGGGACATGGTAGCTAAGCAATCAGGTTGGTCATCGTCACTGACTTCAGCTTCCAATTGCACATTCAGCTGTGATTTTCTTGAAGTGTAGGCTCTGCAGATTGGAGATGGTTCCAATTTTCAAACTTACCTTGAGTGTATTCCTTCAGCCTTCTTTACTCAGCATTTACAATTGCAGTTTTCCTTCAAAGGCAGATAAACCAGACCCTTCAAATCAGTGGATCAGGCTTGTGACTAGTTGCATTGGAATAGCATTGAAAAAGCTGTAGTGTTTCTGCTGAAATACTTTTCTCCTCATTTCTTCATGAAGCCATCCCCAGCGAGCCTGTAGGTAAATCTGTATTCCTAAAGCAATGCTACAGAAGGCAAGTTTTCCCTTTTCAGTGAAGGAATATGCCATTAATCACATGAGACTGTGCTACATTAAAGCCATAGATTTTTTTCCAGAGATAAAAATGTAGTCCCTGCTTTCAGAGTAAAAAACTACATTAACTTGCAGGCCACAAGACAACCTTCCTTTGCTCATTTCCCTGGAGTACTTTTTATTCCAGGTGCAGCTATTGTCTTGTTCCGCAGAGGATCCATATAGTAATTTGTCTTAAAAATTCAAATGATAGATGACATTGTATCTGCTCTTAGCGTTGAAGATCTCAAGTGCCAGCCCAGTGGATTTTTCATGGCATACACAATTTCCCTACAGTCAAGTGACAAAAACAACAAATAAAACCAAGATTAGCTTTAGCAGAATACCATTGTGCCAGCTTAAATTTATGCGATCAAACTATAGTATTTTGACAGCAGAGGACAAAGAGGACAGTACATACGAACATGGAAAAGGGGGGGGGAGGGGAATATCAGGACAAGAATTTCAAGTCCATAGAATCCAGCCCGCAGCTGCATCCTATATCCCCAGACTTTGTATAAACGGATCTTGGAAGCCACATACCAGAAGTGCCTTTAAAAGCGCACTATGGAAGAACATTCTCTGCACTCACTACACTGGGGGGAAAGGAATGGACACATGCAAGCTCTGCGTACACCTTTCAGATAATTTTGTGATGATATTTAATAGAAAACTACTGAACTAGCTCTTAGAGACAAGTGCATTTTGAAAACTTTTAAAAAGGAAATTTCAGGCCAAAAATGGAAATGGATAAATGATAACATCTGAAAAGGGTTCATGGGGGGATTGCAAATAAGAGCATGATAATCTCTTTCAAACAGCACCACCCTTTCCTGGTCAGAGGATAAGATGCAACAGAAAGAAATGGATGTAAATTCTTTCATGCCACCGGAAGTGTGGCCATGCTACATCTCCTCAGTATCATTTTTAGTCTCAAGCATAAAAGGTAAAGTAACCCCAGCCAAGTTTCCTTTGTAGCTTCATATTTGTGAAGCAAAATTTAATAGCCTGGTTGGCAGTGCCTAGTTCTCAAATTTGAAAGCAAAACTGGTTTTGTTTTTAAATAGGTTTTGGTGTCAATCAGCACCATTCAGCAATAGGACAGAACAGCAGAGTCTTTTTCTGAACTAAACTGGGTTTGGTGCTTGTAAGCCTTATCTAGATTAACATAAATGCCAACTAGAAGCAGCAGCATTAAGCCCGAAACCCCGACACTAGAATTCTGTGCCTTGCAATAGTAACTTTCCACATAGGGTTGCCTGGTTTAGTAAAGTAGTACAAATCGCCTTAAGACAAGGCTGTAGTGAAACAAGCCAAGCACCTCAACAAGGGTCTCCTCTTAACATTTTGGCTAAATCCAGGAGTGTCAGCTGTTTGTTACACTCTAAGACTCTGCCTTCACAGTGGAGTGGTCAGATTCATTTTAGCCAGTACAAAGAACTGGTCAAGTGACAAATCTAGTCTCAATCTACTCTATCAATCTATTTTAGTAATAGAAGTGCTGCACTTTTCTGCAACTCGCAATCGGGCAATTCATTTAGCCACAAAATTAGATTGAGAAATTAATTCCACTCCCTCCTCCCACCATTTTGGGGGAGGAGGGGAAGGATTTTCCAGGCAAAAAAGGGTGAGGCATTCTGGAGAGAGCCCAACTAAGACATCTGGATCAACACATACTGCCCAACCAAAGCACACCATGCAGCTCCGCATCTGTCTCTGAAGCAAAAGCAAGTCACCTGTCCTTGCTGGGCAAGAGTAAAGCTGTTACCAAGTCATTTGGTGATTAAGCATTTGATTGCCTTTAAATTTAGGGCTGTAAAAAAATGGAAGTTTTGTTGCAAAGGCAGTTGTTCAGAGTAAAAGGAAGTGTGACAGAGTAGGAGAGTAAATTTGAGTCAGAACCTCCGCAAGTGTTCAGTACAAAAGCAAAGGCCCTTGAGGTAGAACTAAGGGCAAAAATAAGTCACTGTTCTGACTGGCCAGAAGCCCAACCAATCAAATCATTAAGCTTAGAAGTCTTCCTCAGCAGTAGAGAAAGCACCAAACTTTACCTCACTTTCACTGCAGAAAGATCCTCTGCTTTCCACACACATCAGCATTGACTGCGAGGAGTATTTCCTTGCACTACAAGTGCTGTCAAGTGTGCTGAGATCCTGACAAAGGATGTTACTTACCTTTACTGCCAAAGCATTTCACATTACTAATTTACAAAGCCCCTGCAGTAGAAACTGGCCACACCACAGAGATTGAGGAAATGCAACTACGAACATTTCAGGTACAGGTACATGATGTTTTTTCCAGGATTCATTATGCTATTACAATGACAGTCCGAGCTACTGAAAAGTGCAACAGCAAACAGAATTCCAAAGGAAAAGCTTGTACAAGTAAGAACGCCCCTCCCCCCCCCTTCAAAACAGAAAGTTACACTATGAAAGAATACCAGTCACTTCTGCACTGTTCCTGATGATGCTCCCCCCCAAGAACAAAGCTATTTGAATGCTGGAACTTTGTACGTTACCAGAGGGCCTGTCACAGATCAGGACATCTTTTTGCAGCAAAATGTTAGGTGGCATAGGAATAAAAAGATAGGAATAAATAGATTTTATAGCACTATCCCATTGTGGCAATTCACTTCTCTCTGCACATACGCTTTCTAGTACAAATACCGTAGGCAAGTCGCAAAACAATTCAAGGTTCACTTAACAGTTTCTCAAGGTGCAGCAATTCTCACTGTCCGATCCTCTTAAGATTTTCTTCTCGATTTGATGAGCCTGACCTAAGAACAATTTTTTTTATTATTATCGCTGAGGAATAGTGACACCTATTGTTACTCGCTATTCTGCGTGCAAGGTAAATTTCACACTTCAGCAAGCAATGCGATTTATGAAGTGCACTTGTCATTCAATATACTGCTCCCATTAACTCTGTAAATTTAGTTCAGTACTTCAACTAGTCCCATATCAAACACACACTCCCACCTTATTAAAGACTGAAATCATTGGAAAGAGTACTAGCATCAGCAAGAACAAAATCACCTTAACCTCATAACACACACAGTAACCATGATCCAGGATACTCAGGACCAAACTTATTTTACCCAATTTGTACATTGATCAATTTGCACAGAATGTACTTTATTATATTCAACAAGGAGTGGCCTTATGTTGAACTGTTCACAAAAGCAATGGTGTAGATCCAGCATGTTCCATATTTTACAGCAAACCTGAGATGTTAAAGAGAAACCTGCCAATAGTGAATGCATTTCAGGAAATGGACAGTTATGTTTTGCTGTCTTGCAGAGCTATGTCTTACAGAAAATAGAAGAGTTAAGCATATAGAGATTAAATGCTGAGGCCCCAAATCTCACATTTAAGAGGATAGGTCTATTTCAGAACTCAGGCCAGATGGTGTTTCAAAAGGTACTGAACACCTGCAAACTCGCTGTGTTTTCAGCCTGCAGAGGATACAAGTGAGAGTGCAGCAACTGAAAATGTGACCAACAGAACAAAAAACCACAACAGCAGCCACAGCTTTCCTATACGCCCATGGAGCTAAAAGAAAAAAAGAGCACATTATGATATGCTACAAACTCCAGCGATAGTTTGATGTACCTGAACCATAACAAGCTCTTGCAGGCCTAGCATTCAGCCTACATTAAAGGAGCAGTAAGTATCAAAACCATGGCCTTAGTGACATGAACTGGGAGGTCTCTGCTACTTTACAGCACGTGGAACTGGAAGGTTAGAGAAGAATGAAAATCTCCAAATCACGACATGGCCATGCCCCTGTTAGTCACTGACATTTGCATCAAAACAAGATAAAACACTTTAAAAGTTAATGGATTTAAACCTTTGTTATATAGACTTTATGAAGCTGTAGCCAGCCAGATCACTGGTGAGGCATTAGGGAATTGTAAATTATACTGAATGATGCACGAACAACCATGAATTCAAGGGGTCAGGGAAATAACAACCATCCCTAAGGATACTGTTTGCCCACCCTAGTAATTTACTGCACTGGTTCTAGGCCATACTGATAAGTAACTCATGCAAGCATCCTTCAGTCTTGTGGGTCCATTGATTTGTTTAGAAGTTAAAAAGGAAGTTGTTGCAAACAGTGGCCCAGACATCCAAGATCTGTTTCCATGGGCTGCATGGAACATCATATAGCCAACAAGTCTACACAATGCTGGCTAGGCACATCCCAGCCGAGTCAGCACCAGATGACAGCCACACACAAGCACACTAGGCAACTCCTGGCATTTGAGAGCAACAATCTAAAAAAAGCCATTTTAGTTGTCAGTGCATCTAGCATTAGCAACCTGGATTAGGTATCACTGCACTCAATACAGTTAATTCTAAAGTTAATCATAAAAAATGAAATTAAAAAATAAATCAATTAAGCAATTAATGTATTTTCTTCTTTGCTGCTATGCGTTTTACTAGCTCCTTCCATCTGAAAATTGCTTATGTCTTATTCAAGCTTGTTGTGACTTGTGTTATCCACCCCAAACTGACCCAGACTTAAGAGCTCTAAATATTTAACTCCATACTGTGGAAAAAAAACAATTCGGAAGAAATCAGAACTCTGTTCCCCATCTTAATTGCAATAGCAGGAGTACTGCCTGCCATCTTTAATGCAGAAACCAGCAAGGCTACCACCTCTCATCAGGGCCAGGAGAAATCAGGCAGTACATATTAAACAGACTCAGGAAGGAAATTATTTACCTGAATGGTAGGGCAGATCAAAACGTAGCTGCTCCAATCGCGACACTGTTCTTTTAATCATTTCAACATAAAATGTTAGCAAATGCTGAAGTATCAGCTTTGAGCACATATCCTGAATGTATTTAGTCAAAAAGTATGGGTATGCAAATAATCTCAATGGGCAAAAGGTATTATAAGACAGTATTTATAGTGATCTTTGAAATTAACAGGTGCAAACACCATATATCCACACAGATTTCTTTTTCTTTAATTTTCCTTGGAATAGGTCTCATTCTTTCCCATAAGGCCAACACTTGCATTTATTTCTCTCTGTTTTCCTATCAGGAGCAGTGTCAAAAAGATTGAAGATGAACTTTCATGCACAAATCTTTAAATAATTATATTTATAACCAATTCAAGTCATCTGCTTCCGCTCATGTGCCTCCAACACTAAAGATGCAACTTTTTCTGTCTTAACCCACCCTTTTTAAAAATGTTTTCAGATACAAGATCTAGTCCTGTGTCTGGCACGAACAGCAAGTAAAAGGACAGGAAATTACTGAAGCTAAAACTCACTAATAGGAAATACTGGAACTATTCAAGGGAAGAAGCCATTTTTTCAACACAAAGTCCATTGATAGCAGTGGGAGTGCCAGAGCATCACCACCACCACCACCAAAGGATTTAGAGCATTTGGGACAGATACTAAAAGAGGCGCTTTCATCTAAATGGATTCATGCTAAGATGTTTTCATGACATTTTTTAAAAAGAGCATGAAAATAAACCTTTATTTCAGTTAACACCCACCAATATTAGAGAGATGTTCACAGTTTTAGTTCTTGACACAAATGGACTGAAAGAGGCAAGTTTACATCCATCAGAACAACAGATGGACCAATTTTAAGTACAGGCTGTCTTGAAAACATGGGAAGTGTGATACTATGCAAGATATTGCTCTATATTCCAGTGTGGGAGAAATGGAAACACTAACGTCTACGACGAAGTCACATCACACTATTGGGACCCTAAAATGCTGGACTAAATGTAGGAGTAGCATGGTTTGTCTGGAAACAGCAGTGCGTTTGTGTAAAAGGAGGGAGCTATAGAACAGAAAGTTTTTCAGTCAGCATGGACCAAGATGAAGGTATCTATGTGGCTGCATAATCAAAATGTGCTCCCAACAGATCTCATAAGCCTTCACCGTACCTCTGGCGGGAAATGTGCCATGATAAAAGGGACAGGGAAGCAAAATTTCTGATAATTTACTACTTGGTGCCAGGCACGAGAACAGCCTAATGCCAGGCTCCTACATAAGACATAACTTAGTGTCAAGAGAACTGAACCAGGCGCCAGAAATGTTACCATTTCATTTGAAAACTTGCCGCCTCCTCTCTCAGCCCACTGTTTTTAAAACCGATAGGCGAGTGCATGAAGTGTCTCTAGTCCAATATTAACACTGGTTTACATCAACACGAAGTTTTTGTAGAAAACATTTCAGATAAAGCAAGCCAACTAAACATCACAATTAAGGAGTTTGCCATTTTCATATTCAAAGGTCTCCAATACTTTTTGCCTGTCCTGTACAGCTTTAAAAAAATAGGGCATTACCATCTGTTTTCTATCTACCTAGTTAAGAAACTACAAATGTGTAATAAGCTGCTTAGAGTGTAACATTAAATAAAATGAGAATCCTGTTTCTAGTCTCCTAGAATATGCTGCAGCCAAAAAATAAACCCTAAGAAATTATTTTTATTAGTCACTCTCTCAACTCCTTGTGTTTTTGGAAGTGGTAACGTTCCTGTTCACAGGGTTTAAAGTTAACCTATGAGAAATTTTACAGGTGTAAGTGAAGCTTCTTACAATCGCACCATGAAAAACATTCATTCGTCAGCTAGCAATCAGAGACCAAAAGGTGAAACACTAGAGCAAAAAATCCAGAATGAGATGGAGAACACGTGTTTTTGGTTATTACCCCATGCAGACTGCAGGTGTCACCTTTTGAAGCTTAGAACTTTCATGAGTCAAATATTTCTCCATCCCAACAAAGCAGTGCCCTTTGGTTTCTTCAGAACAAGGACTGCAGCTAATGGAATAGTGTTACAAATACACCAAAAACTGATGCATTTATAAAATCCACTGCACTGCTAGATGTAAAATAAGTAGACTACTAGAAATCTATGCCCTGCCCATTCCCCTTTCCCAACCCTGTGGAACAGGAAAAGTTATTCCTGTCTCCAGGATGCTTAAGGAATATTAAGTATTCAGACCAACTTTTACCAGCAAAACATCTAAAACTGCTGAAGGGAGGAAATACAGCTAAAGAAGGTAGAGTGAAAGGTGGGATATATCATTTTAAAAATTGTTTAAGGCCAATTATCCACACATCACTGCTGGATCAATACAAAGTTATCTGACTGAACCAATGTGCTTGGAATATTTTTCAAGTATTTGATATCCATTTTGAGTAAGGGTTTTGCATACACAAACTACCAAACAGATGAAAAAATGACTTTTTTCCAAGTTTGAAATTAAGTATTAAAATGAAATTAAAATATACCAGACGTTAGTATTCTACACAGTACTAACAATTTGCCAAATTAAGGTTTACATATCCCAAGTAACCATGGACTGATAAAAATCTGCTAAGCAGATATTAAAGGAAACAGAAAGTGTGCAATATTTAAAAACCAGTTTGTAGATCAGGGAAAATGTCTAAAATCCTGAATTAAAAAACACAAATGAAGTGAAAGCTTAACTGGTACACACTGTTCACACCTATATTTCAAGTTTGGAAACGCATATTTTCAAGCAGCAATACAAAAAAGTATCCATGAAGAATGCATAATCTCTGAAAAAATTATGAAAACATCCCTGCTACCATTACATTTCTAAATACAAAACTGACTACCATATTGTTGCTTCTGTGTAGCAAGAGAAGTTCATTTTCAAAACAGATAAAATTCAGTCTTTAGGTGTGAATGGCATGAATGACAGTCCCCTTTTAAATTTCTTAGTTGTTTAGGATCCTTAAGCATGCAAGCCTCGTAGAGGAGGGCCCAGTGATGGGTCAGGGTTGGCTTATGACATCCAGTTTAGGACAAAGCTGGGAAAGCCTCTGGGTCATCTACATCAGGAGCAGAAGCACTTGACTGAAAGAAAAACAGTACAGAAGTTACCTGGAGAGGCAAAGTTTGGAGTCTTTATAATTTTCATCTTTTTTTTTTTTTTGCTAGAAACTGTGTCAAGAACCGTGCCTACTTGCTAACCGACTCCTTAAAGTAAAACTGACTAGTCGATACAGACAAAGAGATAGCTGAAATGTTTTAAGAACGTTTTCCCCATGATAAATCACGCTGGTAGTCTATTTGGAGTTTTCCCACACTAACATTTTACTAATGCTATTCTAGTGATTTAAGTGATCCATTTTAGACATGTACCAACCATGGTCACACCCTTTAATGCATCTGCCAGCTTTCATAGCACTTGTACCTCTTGGGGAAGGGGGGTGTGCAGAAAAAGCTGTTAGTTCCTTGCTTGTAAAATAATTTGGTTGAACTCTAGTTGAAGATCAAACAGATTCACAGCTAATATACACTAAACTTAAAGATGCACTGAACCAACAAGATATAAGTCAAGCATATCTTTAACAAAACTCTATAAAACCTTAGTTACTGTGCCCGAGTAGTAATACAATGTCAGTCTGGAATGAAAGGGCTTCCGAATAATCTCGACTGCACGTGGGTGTGTGTCCACGTGTACACACAATAATACATGCAAAAAGGAGTGGTCATACACCAAAATGATAAAAAGCCTTGGAAGGCAAATCACACTAGGAGGCTGAAGGAGCTAGGCATGTTCAACAGGGGGGAAGGCAAGGACAGACATGGAAGCAATGTTCAAATACTTGCAGGGCTGCTATAAAAAGAAGAAAAAAAACCCTTGTCTCTAGTTGTAGAGTAGGACATGGACCAATGGTTTTAAAGTTGCAGCAAAGGAGGCTTACACTGGATAGCAGGAAAAGCTTCTTCACAGTGGGTGAATTACATATGCAATTAAAGGTAGAACAATGAACTCTGACACCAACTGTCATATTTGGGGGTCAGCCCAGGGCTCTGGGCATCAGGTGGCAGAGGGGCTAGCTGGGACATAAGAGGTGCTAAAGTGCAGGGGTAGGCAGCAGGCAGCCCCCGCACTTTAGCACCCCCATGCCCCAGCCAGCCCCGCATCATCCACATGTGCATTTCAATGCACACAAGTACTCCACTGTAAATTGTGACATTTTACTGCAGAGCTGCAGTAAACTGCAGTGAAGTGCACATATAGATGCACCCAGTTAGGACAATGAGAACTGACCATCACTGGAGCCGCTCAAGCAGAGGCTGGACAGCCATTGGTCAGGAACGATCTACGTGTAGCTACGCCTACCTTCTACTATGAATATTTTTCACGCTTCTGGGCTTTGCTGGTTGCTGCGTGGGATTGGGAGGAAATTCCCTACGCACTCTCTCCCTCTACATGTGTCAGCAGTATTTTTTGGCCTAAGCAGAGGCATGGATTGCTGGTTGCAGCCAAGGCTGGTGAGGGCCAATGTTCCCAAGACATAGTTGGGGTCAGAAACAAAAGTTTTACCCCATGGTCAGACTGGTATCCACTCTGTAGGAGGAGGCATGGCTGTCTTCTTGGGAGTCAATATACATATTCCCAGGAAGAGGGCCATGCCTCTGTGTGCGGTGGCTGCGTGCACATAACAGAGGTGCACCAATGTATCAGTTCAATATTGGATCAGTTATCAATATAAAGAAAGTTGGCTGCATCAGAAATCAGCCTGATGCAGCCAATAAATGCTTGTGTGCGCGTGCGCAGCCACAGCACTGCAAGCAGGCAGCGAGGAGCAAAACCTAGCAGCGTGTGAAGAGCTGTGTGCAGCTAGTAAGCCTGATGTGGTAGAAGGGGGAGGTGTGGAGGGAGGGGGTGCAGATTAATGCCCCACAGTGAGGGAGGAGGGCAGGCACGCACTGCCCAGTTGGGAATGGAGCCACAACTTGGGGAAGAAGGCTCCTGCCGCTACTTGCACCCCAGAAGGGCACAGAAGAAGGCTTGTGCCCCCGGATCTGCATGGGGTGGGGTGGATGGGCTGCAGCTGCAGGCTGGAGCTGGGCTCTTCTTGGTGGGGACTGGGTTTGGGGTGTGGCTGCAGCCTCTTCCATAGCCCCATTTCACCATGGCCCTGATTCCAGTGCCGCCGCACACCTGTCACATCCCCAACTTTTCCTCCACACTATGGATGGAGGAGGATTATTCACACTATGGATGGAGGAGGATTATTGAACTGGGGCTGCACTGGGAGCAGGGCAACAGTGAAATCTGAGGTGGCTGCAGCCCCCTTCCCCAAGCCCAGCCCCCAATGAGAAAAGCCTGGCAGGTGCCCCCTCCCTCACTGTGAGGGGTATTGAGCTGCACCTCCCCGTGCCTCTTCTCTCCCCCCTCCCCTTCCACCACAAGCAACTTACCAGCAGTACATAACTGTATCGGAAATTGGATTGGTATCAGCCAATATGCCTCCTTAAAAATGCTCTATCGGTACTGGCCCCTCAAAATCTCTACTGGTGCACCCCTATATATTAACCCTTATAAAAGAAGGATGTGGGCCTCCTAGGTCCCCCTGCTTTACACGTGGCAGGCTGGGGTAGGTCTTGTGTTGTGTCAGGGTTGACCACATTAATTTTACTGAGGTTAGACAATGGATTTGTATAGGATGGTCTGGATAGGGATGATCCCGCCTCAGGTATGGACGGGGCTGTTTTAAAAGACCTCTCTCAAGGTCCCTTCTAGCCCTACCTCTTTATGACTATAACCAAAAAAGGAAAAAAGGTCCATTTGTAGCACTCCAATCACTTATTCAGCAATATGGAACCTAACATTCAAAGAATTAGAAATGTAACTGCTAACAATTAAGGAACTCCAAACCAACAGAAACAGCAGAAATCCCAACACACAAATACAGGAGAGGCAGGAAAAGCCTCATCAGAGCTCCTGGCTCTCGCACTCAAAAAGGAGTTACAGTATAGCAGTTAGGTGCCAAACACTACTATAACAAAGACCTCTGTCCCTCCCCTACTTGCACTCTACCAAAACTAAAACACAGAAACTATTAAAACCCAATCCATTGAAAAAATGCCCCCAAATACATACATACTCCCACCCTACCTTCGTCTGATAGCCCTATGCAAAGGGAAAATAAATGCTATTTAGTAGAAATCACCAACCTGGCTGGGTGCATGGATCACGTCAAACTCCTTAACCAACTGGAAGAAAACACACAGAGTCAACACAAAATAGCTGCATATCTGAAAGCCTTTAACAGAACTATCAGGAGGTAACTTTAGTAGTACTTTTAGGTGAGCATGCGAAAGTCTCAATTTATGGCCTCTAAACTTTAACATATTTTGACAAGAAAAATGTCCGTCTTCTAGATATCTGAGTCTAACACAGGGAGTACAACCACAAACTGGGAGCCCATTCCTTTACAAAAGGGACAGCATAAAACTACTTAAACTAGAGATGAGAACTTATTTCTAGGCATTCTGTGCAACTGCCAAAGACAGATTATGATACATTAAATTATGAACAAAAAAGAAAAAAGATACTAAAGCACTCCAGAGTCCTAGCTGGAACGCTTTGTACTTGAAACTTTAAGGGGATAAAAACTATACAGTATTTGTATCCTACAAACACTTAAGAATGGTTTGTTACTTGGTAAACTGACTCCCCCCACCCTCTCCAGGGAGAAAACAAAAAGAAAGAGACTGGCTAATAAACACACTCTGAAGATAGTACACTCATATGATAACAATTTCAAAAAAAGGCAGAGTTCTCTTGAAAAGCTTGATTATTAATCCAACCTCAAAGTATTTAAGAGTTCCAAACTGTCCTGCTACAGAAAACGTGTCCTTTGTAAATAATCATTTACCTTGTCAGTTCTGCTTCCACGATTGGACCTTCCACCACGTCCCCGGCCACCTCTACCACCTCTGCCACCACGTCCGGGGCGACCAAGGTCTCCAAAATTGATCTCCAGCTGGGATGTGATATCATTTGCTGGTTTACGGAAGTGATGATCAATTACAGAGTCTTCAGCATGAGCCTGAATTCAAAAATGAAGCTATCCATAATCAAGCAATAATTTAAAAAAAAATAATACTTAAAAAACCCCCCCCACCACTATTCAGAATAATTCTTACTAACACACACTTACAGTACCTGCTTAAATGGAAATACCAAGTATGGTATGGATTCAACCCAAAGATCAAGAAACCAAGAGTTTCTTTTCCTAGTGAAAAATACCACAACTTTTAAAGACTGCAGAAACTCTGCAACATACAAGCTAATACAGCAATGTTAACATTCTCTGAACCAAGTTTAAACTGAACACTATTTAATCCTAGGAATAAGAGGATTTAAGGTCTGAATCAAATATTGTATTTTCTCACATGCAACAGGGCACTCCCCTCCCCGCCCACAAAAGCTGCTGGAAGTTGTACTATGTGGTGTAAGTGAGGAAATACGATAAGGGTAGTTTCTGCCAGGATAAAGCGAGGGTGCAGATAAAAGTACAGCTCCCAGCTGTAACTCAGAACCGTTTCTGCAAAGCGTTCTGAGACCCCAGACCAAACAGAAGTTCCCCTTCCCACTGGAACCAACAGTGAACCTAGCTGCCAGCTGGGAGCCTGCAGCCAGATTCCCGTAACAGCCAGGGCTCTCGGCCAGTGCTGTTGTTTTCAGAAGGGGGGGGAGGCGGGAAAGCAGCACGGGGAGCTTGTTCTTGGGGCTCCTCAGCTGGTGCTGAAGGGTGGGGTGGGTGAACTAGAGCACCCCCCCTCCCCAGGTGAGGGGCTCAGATACACCCCCCCAGCTGAATTCAGCAGCACACTGTGAGAAAGTACATTTCATTTAAAAGACAAGCAAGTAATTTTCTAGCGTCCTTGTCAATTCCTAGCAGTTATTCTTTTCCACGTATTTAGTACTTGACTTTAAAATTTGTTTGCACAGTCCCTTTATGCCTTCTCCATTTCATAACCCCCAAGGCAAGGAAGACTGACTGTGCTGGACCACCCACAAAAAGATACTTTATTAGGTTATGCAAACTATACTGCCATTATAATAGCAACAAGCAGCTCCTACATCATGCTTAAATACAGAACCAACTGGCATATGAATTGAAAAATATAACAGGACCCTACCAACTGAAAAAACACACTAGGAATTTATTTCCAAGTTAAAGTTCCAGAAGGCTCCAGATACTTTAGGTATTTGGAATTTGATAAAATGTTTAGGAAACCCTAGCTCCTAGTACAGAAGTCAGTAAGGTTAGAGGTATTAATGGAAATCATCTGTATATAAAACATATACACCCGCTATGTACATAAAAGTTACTAGACATTAAAAATGCAGTGAGAGAACAGAGAGAAGGAAAAAAAAAAAAAAGACGTGCCTGTTCTGCATACCTCATCTATACTTAAATGACTATAAACTATAATAAATCAAGAATTAAAAACTCTGCCCTTATTGTGACAATTATCAGCGTATTATATTAAAATAGTTTAATCTCAAGGAGAATCTTCTCTTTTAGCTAAAAATAAGAATCAAATGTTTGTTCATTTCACACCAAGTATGCCCTGAATTTCTCACAGCAGCAAACAATACACCATTACAACTTGAGCAACTACAGATACCCATGAAAAAGTAATCCTATTTATTTAACTGTGGTAGTACTTAAAAACTCTAAATATCTAAGTCTCATTGTCCTTGATCTATGAAAGCAGGCAAAAAGATACTGCGCTCCTATTCTGAAAAAACTTAAATCGTACAGAAGGAATAAAATGAAAGCTGAAGGGAAAGGGAAGAGACAAACAATATATAATTATTGTACAATATGACACACAAAGGCTGATTATTCTAAACAGTTTGTTCACTCTTACAGGAATAGTTTATAAAGCATCAACAATATTCAGAAGTTTGCTGACTAGTCATTATCAGTTGACGATTTCATGTAGGTATCATAGCAAAAATGGTCTTGAAGACTGTGAAAGAGAACTTTATGGACTAGCTAAAGTAGATGGGCCCCAAGGTATAAGACGAGATATGAAATAAGAGGGGAGCGATTTATGGAAGCAAGCAGTTATGGTGAGAACAACTTTAAACTTAATCATCTGGGAAACAAATATACTATTTTATGAAGTAGTCATACATGATACACAGCTAGACAAGAGGCATAGACAGAAGAGCTCCAGCAGGCATCTACTCAGATGCTCTACTTCATTATATATAGAATGAAGTAGGGCATCTGATCGAGATCTTTATATTTTATTGATATTTATATATGAAATATAAAGATCTTCATTCAAGAATTACCCAATTAATGAGATTACATTAAATGCAAGTTATCACTAATCACATACGTAAAGGGTCAGTACCTCATTCGATTCCAGCAGACTCCCCTGCATTTCTGTCATCGCCTTTGTCTGATGAAAGTCGTGTGTCCATGCCAAAGAGACAAAAGGAACAAAAGGAAGAAAACAAAAAAGAAGAAGTGAGACTCAGCTACATACAGAAACAGTTAATGTCATGTGAACTTGCTGGATGCAAATGCCAGTGAGTACATGAAGGAGCAGGAGAATGAGATCAATGGCTATGCGAGCATCCAGGAAGACAACGGGATGGTGAATAACTGCAGGTTTGAGTAAAGCATCTTGATTCAACCATAAGCAAACTAAAAGTTATGCTGCAAGTCTCACAAAGGAACATAGATATATGAATTTGTCACTCATGCTCCAATACCTCTGCAACAAGTATGGAATAAGACCCTAGGACATGCAGGTTAATTTTTGAAAACTGCTCAAGATAAGTATCTGTACAGAGCTTGGATCTTAAGCACCATCCCCTAACTGCAAGGTTAACATAACCCTGAGTGTATGAACTAGCATTTTTTTTATATGACGGGCAATATAAAAGCTAAAAAAGGGAAGCTTACAGGCTTTAAATATTTTCAAAGGAGATAAGTCATTTTTAACAGGTCTCTCATCATAACGTGACAGACAACAAAAGAAAAGAAACCCAAGAAACTGCTTAAGACATGTGACAACACGCTTTTTTAAATACCACTTAAAATCATTAAAACCTCAAAACATAAAGAACTTTTCACAATGCTACCCACATTTGGGTTTTGGTCCCCACCTCCAAGTGCTGTTACAACAATTTGGATGTTCAACTCAGTAATCATTTTTCTTGTGCAGTTTAAGATTTGCTTTACAATACAATACAATTCAGCTTAAGACTTCTGTGGAAAAAGGTCTCAGACTAGATCACAGTTGCCAAAATTCAATAGATTGCTACCAATTTTAAAAAGGTGCAATCTAAATTTTGCTGACCAATTATATTTTTCTCTTTCCTTCTCCTCTTGTTCTGCATGTTCAAGAAAACAGCTCAGGTAGTCAGCCACCAACTCATTAGAAAAGCCAAAAAAAAAAAAAAGCTGGCATGAGAAACATTTCTTTTGAAGGACTGAAGGACTAAGGAGATGTACAGGACTGAACCAACATCTTCTCTATTCTTAGAAAATCCCTGGGTACTTGTGCTTCCCACAACATACTCTTCTCATCCCTTCAGAGCTACGTTGAAGTAAGTGACTGCCCATGTAAGTGACTGCCCATTCAACCTGATTTCCAAGATAAGCAGGTAGGATACATTTTGATAATTCATTCACAATAGTCTTATTAAAAGGACCTGGAAGGAAGCCTAGAACTTAGATAAACCAAACTACTGTTGTAAGAGAACCACTGTTTGACTACTATTGATCAGAAAGAGGTATGCACTAGTGGTCTACATGCAATTATTCCATTCCACTAAGCATTTGTTTCATTGTTGACAAGAAGGTATAAGAAGCCAAAAGGAGCAGGAACAGTTATTACTGTTTTAACATGTAGATTATGGTACTTGCTCAACTGGCTGGTAGAGAGCTCATGCTAATGCCACTCTGGATTTTCAAATTACAGGAAGCTCTTGTGGAGCACTAGCCAACAACGTTTGGCATTCTCCACAAAAAACAGGCAAGGGTGTGGAAGAGACTTATGCAACTGAAATAGTGTCCAGACAGGTTATTTTAACAGTTGCCCTCTTTCCTAAACTAGAAAGGAAAAGCCAAATTCAAGTCACATCAACAGTTGTACAAGCTCACTTAGTTTGAAAAGACTCAGTTATTAAAAGGGGATACTCATTCCTTAGTCACTGACATGATGACTGTAAATTAAGGGCCATTTTAAACAGAAGAATCTAAAAGTTATGGCCATTTGTCTTGGGAGGACAAGATTATTTGCATCTCTATCTCCATTACTGAATCATTTTAATTCACTTAACTCACCTTTGAGAAAAGAAATTTGCACTAATTAAGATAAGACACAAATATACATCTTCCCATCTGCAGATAAATGACTCTGAAGTACTGCTGTACTATTAATGAACTATTTTTATAGTTTAGATATGGCAAAAACATTAAAGCTTCTCTGCCTTTGCAGGTAACAAAACATGGCTTGGGAGTCTCCAAAACGGCTGCAAGCGAAGAGTTAGAGATCATAAAACATAATAAGATTGCTTACATACGCACAAGCCTCTACAAAAAGGTAAATAAAAATTAAGTTTGGGTTTTTCCAGATTTCTTCTCCACTCACTAGCTCAGGTAGGATAAAGATCTAGGCAGACTGCTTCTGGATAGGAAAGAGCTAACCAGAGAGTGAGCATGGATAAAACAAGCAAGAACAGGTTTTACTGTAGAAGCCAACACACCCAGGAAGTAATCCAAGTGTAAATTTTGAGAAAGTCAATAAATCCAAAATTAAACACAGCATTCCCTCCATTGACTATAAATAACTATAAACCGTACAACTCAACACTACCTAAAGCGTAACTTTGTTACTTCTGTGCTCCCTTTTTGTTAATAAATTCTTAATTTAAATGTATAAGCTAAATTATGCAATATATATGCTTACACTGACAGAAACATCCTCATGAAATACTAAATCCCTCTAGTTTCTTTAAAATTGTGACTGTATTTTACAAAAAGGGCAAAATTTCATAGAAAATAAAGTTTTATTTTCAATATGGCTGCTCCATACAGCCACGTAATTTAAAAGTAAGCTTCAGACATTCATCACCTTAAGTAAATGGAAGCTTGTAAACATAAAGGATACATAAGAACCAAGAATTTATACAGTCACAAGCACAGTATTAACAGAACACCCAAGTCTTCTATAAATGAAGATACTAAGCCACGGGTCTGGGAAATGCGGGGGGTTAGAGGGGTAAGCTTTGCCTAAAAGAGTTCTACATAAAATA
The DNA here is from genome assembly GCF_001723895.1 of Crocodylus porosus. Taxonomy (NCBI): domain Eukaryota; kingdom Metazoa; phylum Chordata; order Crocodylia; family Crocodylidae; genus Crocodylus; species Crocodylus porosus. Next base: position 62,257,278 of record NW_017728907.1, read on the forward strand.
GAAGAAAATATTTGCTAAGAGTGAAAGCAGTTTAATTAAAAAGAGGAGAAAAAAAATGTACCCAACAAAAAGATTAAAAGTAGATTCTATAAACAGTTACTGGACAACATAGGTTATTTTTAAATGGAAGAAAGCAGAGAAGCTAAGACTCGTCACAAAATAATTCTTAATGCAGTTAACTTTGAAACTTTCTTAATGTTATGTGAAGCCATTTTAAACTACCGATTAGGCTGCTTTAAAAAACAGCATTTGCTCCCCTTACCTGGAAATTAAAGGAACTTGACTCTGAACCTCTTAATACCAGAGTACCCAAGGACTGATTATTTACTAAACTGTATGTGGATTAGAGAGTGATTCTAGAATTTAAGATTTCCCTAGTTCTGGTTCATAACTATTACAATGCTAAACATTACAAAATACATTTATATATGGTTTGTCCATTTTTAAAGGTGCTCTAGCAATACAGAGCCCATAAAATATCTAGACGTGTACACTATGAAATCAACTCATCAATTAACTTTAAAAAGGTTTTCAGGCTTGGACAGTTAGCTTCCCACATTACTGCAGAATCTACTGCACAAGCCCAAGCACTAAATGCTACCTGTGAGCACAACAGTAATAATACTGTGTTGCTGCTAATTTCAGGGTTTATCAAGTGGCTTTAAGTTTCTCAACTATTTAAAACTTACATGTTGCAAAGCGATGTTTAACTTTAAGCAAAAGAGATAAGTTTTCTTGTCTATTAAAACTGCAGTAGCTTCCCAGATTTTTTTGTTCTCAACTCTATCAAAAAAAACCTGTATCCATTAGGCTGGAGGGAGAGATGGCTCAATAATCGCAACCAATCATATTTAGCATCTTCTTATTTATGTTGCTTTCAACTTTTAGCATTCGTTAACAAAGCATCCTGTTATTTTTTTTAGACAGCAGTTTTACTGACAGTCCTGGCACCCCAAGGAGTAAAATCTGTAAAGTCAGAACAGTACTTATATATTTGAACAATAAGATCTGGATACTCTTGAATACCATTAAATGTTACTTTACCTCCTCACTCTTTGACTTATGGAGAACAAATCCTTTTTTCCATTGCCCATCAGCACCCTCATTTGGTTTACGGATGTTGAACTCAACCTTTGCACGATCCTTACTTTGAATAGCTTTCCATTCATCCAGGGTCATTTCTTTAGGACCTTCTTCCTTAACCTCTTCAACCTCATTCTCTCTGTAATGAGTTCATTTATATTATAATTACTGACTTTAGATTTCTATTCATTCATATTTTAAAGACCTGCGTGTAGCAAATTCAAAAGCAGTGTAGTGACAGAACAGAACTCTGTATGCGACACTTTGTAATACTTATTAGACCCATTAAGTCTGTAAAGAATGCTGCCCTACAGAAAGCACGTTGCCGCTCAGATTCTTAATAATTAAGAAAAAGAAGTCTCTTCTAACCAATGAAGACCGGGCAAAAGAACAGCAGAACAAGCTGCCTTAGAGGAACCACATGGGAACACAGCACTGTAAATCAGTCAAAAGTAGTTAGCTTAAAAGTTCTCCGACACCTCATTAAGGCCTCTACAAACATTAGATCAGGGGCAGGCAATTATTTTGGACGGAGGGCTGCATGGGTAGCCTCACCCCACCCCATAATGTGCCCTGACCCGTGGCCGTCATTTTGTGCCAGAAGTCCCACCCCCTAACCCCTGACCTTTGCCACCAGAAGTGCCTCCCTCCCCTTGCCCCCTGGAAGTAATCCTTTCAGCAAGGGGTTTTGCCGCCTCAGAACCAGAAAAATACCAAATTATATTCTAAAAGAAAACATCTACAATATTCACTGATTTAAAAAAAATATTTTTGTCCTGATTTATATAAATTTGTATAGCATACACAGGTGATTGCACAATAGCTTAAAATGAAGTCCTGCTCTTGTATGTAGTGGGGGGTGGGTGCATCTGTGGGGGTGGGTATGGGACTTGTGGTGAGCAGAAGGTGGCTGGAGTGTGTGAAGGGGTGTAGATGCTTGTGTATGGTGGGGTGTACTTG
>NW_017728907.1:62259420-62260540 GCF_001723895.1 Crocodylus porosus
CCCCAAGGTATCAGCACAGCCCCATGCTTCCCACTCCAGGTGGAAGCCACATGGTGCTGAAGCCGTGTGGGCGCAGGAAGGCAGGGAAATGGCTGGGGGTGGAGCAGGGTTGGGCTGCTCGGTCCTGCCAGCTCCCTATGGGTCCTGTCGTCTTTGACAGGCAGCCAGGAGCAAATAAATATTCATTTACTAAATTTTTTTAGGGGCCACGCAGGCCAGATGCGGTCCACAGGCCATATTTCACCCGCCCCTGCATTAGAGCCTACTCTTTTGCATAGATACTTCTTTTTGTTGTTTTTAAATGTCCCATAGAAAGGGACAGAGACAGCAGTGGGGTGGCAAGAAAAAAAAAAGTCAAGCAAGGAGGAATTACTTCTTATGTTCGTCTCAAATCTACCAGTCTTTTAAAGTATTATTTTTATATTTTGTTGTTCTACCAACCCAACAATTTATACTGAAAACTCAATACCTGCACCTGACTTGAAACAGTAAGTTGTATACAATTTAAGATTCTGATGTGAAAACTTACAGTAGATTATTTTTGATGGAACTCAGAGAAACTATTTATACCTTATATGAAGATTGTTATTGTGTTCAGTGTAGACTGTACTCTTATTATGGAGCACTCTCAAATTCTCATCAGTTATTCACTGAGTATTTTTCAGTTGCCTGAAACTTTACCAAACTAAGTGTTCATGGCAAGTATCTGCTGCAGGGCAAATTCTTTCACCATTTTTCAGAGCATGACATTCAAAAGAGGACTGCATTGTTTTGGACTGTTCTGGCCATGAAGACAGATGAGGACAGCTACTCTCTATGGATAATGGTTAAGCAAGGGTTTGAAAATCTACATGGCACCAAACGTGAGTTTTTAGCCATCCCCAATAAAAATGCAGTCAATTTGGCCACATCTTAATACTCCAGAATACTTAGACTCAGTAGAGTTGTACCTAGGACTGAATATTCCCAGTGCTTGTGCCCAGGCACAGTAAAGGAAGAAAGATGATCACCAGATCATTAGATGCAGGGGTAGCAGTGGATATAGTCTTCCTGGACTTCCAGAAGGCTTTTGACACCGTCTCTCACCCCGTTCTCATTAAGAAACTGGGGGGCTGTGGTG
>NW_017728907.1:62261456-62269115 GCF_001723895.1 Crocodylus porosus
CCTTCCAACCCTAGAAACTATGAAGGAAATCAAGGCAGGAAGGAGAGGGAAAAGGGCAAAAATATCCTGGGGCAAAAGCAGCAGCAAAAAAATAGGAGGAGGGAGGGAGAGAGTTAGGGGCAAAGGGAAAAAAATCGGCAACAAGACAAAAGCTGGTGAAGAGTAAGAACAAAGTGAAAGGGGAAAAGACAAAATAAGCTCACTACTAATCAAAGAGGAGACAGCAGCTGGAGAGGGTAAATCTGAAAGGCAAATGACTTCAGACCATCAAGTACACATCTGGAATGAAACCCACTATTTCTGTCTCAATGTTCCAGCAGTGGCAGGTGAACTCTCAGGAACCCTCCAGCCCCCTTTATCAGCAAGCAACAGACTGCTGGTGTAAGTGGAAGAGAACAACCAGGGATTTATCCCTGCTAACCTTGTTCTACATACTACATTTTGTTCTTTCAGTTTTTCTAGATTAGACAGTTAACTTGTGTGTGGATCTTTTAATGTAACGGAACATTACAGTTAAGTAATCAACAGTTAAGATATACCAAAATTAATGCTACTCCCTTAATTTGGCATCTCCCCCTCCAACATATACATTAAGAAAAAGTTTCCAATGAATGTTATTATTTTCCCAAAGCTACTTTTTGCCCTAATTCTGTGCGTGTGGCCATGTATTACTTACTGTTCATCATCCAACCCTGCAAATAAAGGATTACGAACCTCCTCATGGGCTTTTCTACAACTTTCTCATCAAAATATTAACCTTACAAAAATGACTTCATCATCACAAAATTTTCTGAGGCAGGATGGTAGTCTTTTCCCCAGTATATATACCTGGGGAACTGAGGCAGAAATTAAAATGAAGTTGGTTGATTTGGGATACTTGATCAGAAATAACCGAGACCTGACTGGAGCACTTCATTTAAATGGCTACTTTATAGGCCCCAAGTAAGGTTGCATTTTATAGAAGTTGTAATTCTGACAGCTCTATACTTCAGCATCTCAGATTATCAGCCTTTTACACTGGGTATCCAGAAAATGAGAGAATCTAGTCCTCCTCAATAGCTTTCAACTGCCTCGACCACAAGACCATCCTTTCTTCCTACAGTTCTATGCCTCACTTACGGACCACCATCTAATACACAAATGAGGTAGGGAGCTGAAGATAACTGCACTATTTGCTACAAACACATATTCTTCCCCAGAACAGTGTTCTGGTGCACTGAATGAGTGAAGCCTTAGGCATGTGAAAAACTAGCAATCATAATACACAAGGCATCCTGACTTTCGGGTGCTTGATTTTCCAATTTAACAATGTTCATCAAGTACAATAAATAATGTTTGGAATATCACAAATGACAACTGAATTCTAGAACTGTGTCTTTTTTCCTTCTTTTTTAAATACCCTGTACTATCACAAAATGCTACAGATGGTTTAACCAACTCATCTGATGCTGCAAGCCACAAGAGTGGTAGAGGGCTGCTCTGCAGGCCAGGTCAGGCCCCTCATGCTGGATATGTACACTACTGGCCACTCCAGCACTACACAACATGCAGTCCCCTACATTGTCCCAGAGTAACTGGTCTGGGACCATGCTGCACCCACTCCAGAGCTCTGCTACGTGTGGCACCTCCCTGGTCTCTCCGGGATGTGCATTGCATTCGGTACACAAAAGATGGACAGTGGAGCGAGTGCTGCATGGGGGGCACAGGGCCATCTGGTACACTTCACATACTGTCAATAGATCCACTCGAGACCCCCTAGGCATGCTTCGGAGCTCTACAGACTCAGGCCATAGCTGGGTCCTCAGCAGCACCCGAAATGCAGCCTGGCCTGGCCCACACAGCTCCATGGGATGGGGTGCAACCGCCCTGCCCGCAAGAGTCCTTGTTCCCCCAAGCCCTACCAGGAGTAACAAGGAATAACGGCCATAAGCTGATGGAGAGTAGATTCAGGCTAGATATTAGGAGGCGCTACTTCAGCCAGGACAGCTACGATATGGAACGAACTTTCAAGGGAAGTGGTGCTCGCTCTTACGCTGGGGGTCTTCAAAAGGAGGCTGGATAAATCACCTAGCCAGGGTCATTTGACCCCAGCGCTCTTTCCTGCCCATGGCTTGACGACTACTTAGGTTCCTTCTAACCCTACCAACTATGAAACTATGAGGACGCCATCTGGCAGGGGCAGGGCGCTGGGTTTGGGGGGCTCCCGGCTCAGCCTCTGTGAATACTGGGCACAGCACGAGTGGGGTGGAATCCCCCAGGCCATGGCAGGAGGCTTGGGACTCCGAGAACAGCTGCACACTTACCTCTGCCAGCCTGGCCCATCCGGTCCCAAGCAGCACATGACTCAGCCGCTGCTTCTCACTGGTGCTGACTCAGCCGGGCCCGTCACATTCTGAGCAGCACACAGGGAAGCACCAGCTGGGTTGCCTTCACTGTGTACTGCTCAGGACAGGATGGGCCCAGCCAGGTCAGCACTGGCAAGAAGCAGTGGTGGCTGAACTGCGTGCCACTTCCTCGCATGCTGCTCACCACAGGCTCTGCCACAGCTTTGCCTCTCTGGTGCCAACCCATCCCGAGCAGTGCGGGGAAGCAGCACGCAGCTCAGCCGCCGCTGCTTCTTGCCTGTGCTGACCCAGCCGGGCCTGTCCCATCCTGAGCAGCATGCAGCAAAGCTGGCCCAGCCACTGCTTCCCTGTGTGCCGCTCAGAATGCGGCAGGTCCAGCCGAGTCGGCACTGATGAGTAGCGGCAGCTGAGCAGCATGCAGCTTGGGACCGGCTGGCAGAGGTAAACAGAAGCCACAACTTTGCCACATGCCCCTCAGGCCAGGCCAGCACCAAGGAGGGGAAGCCACGGCTGAGCTGGTACTGAGTGGCATGTGGCGCAGCTGCCACTTTTCTTCACTGGTGCCAACCTGGCTGGGCCCATCCTGGCCCAAGCAGAAGACAGACAAGCTGGCCCAGCTGCTGCTTCCCCGTGTGCTGCTCAGGACTGGCTCGGCCAAACCTGGAGAGGACCAGTGAAAAGAAGTGGTGGTTGAGCTGCGTGCCGCTCAGGCCAGGCCGGTCCTGAGCAGCACTCTGCCCAACCGACAGTCTCCTCTTCTCCTCACTGGTACCAACCCAACCGGGCCCATCTCGTCCCGAGCAGCGCACAGCAAAGCCGGCCCAGCCACTGCTTTGTTGCTTGCTGCTCAGGATGAGATGGATCCGGCCAGAGCTGCTTCTCCTCACTGGTGCTGACAAGTGGCATGTGCTCACGCTACTCCCCATGCCCCCCCGCTGCAGCAGCTTCCCTCCACCCCCCACCTGCTTTCAGCCTGGTCTCAGAAGCACCACGGGGCTCCTGGCCACTCAGCTGTTCCCGCAGTCCCCCTGTCCAATCTTACGTTACTTTCCACTTGGGGGGGGGGGACAAGGCCAGAAACCACTGGTTTGGAGGGGGAGAGGGAGTGGAGTCAGGCTTGCCTTGCTGCTCAGCAACAGCCTCCTGCTGGGTCCTACTGCCTCTGTCTGCCTGTCACCTTTGACAGGCAGTAAGGGGCAGATAAAAATTACCTTTCTAAAGTTTTGAGGCCCCATGGGCCTGTACAGAACGGGCAGCTGGCTGGATCCAGCCCGCAGGCCATATTTTGCCCATCCTTGCTCTAGAGTAATCTTACTGCCTTAACTTACAGCTTCAGTACCTTTGATATGAATTTACTTTCTTTCTTTGACGGCTATGGAAAAACATAGCTAGTACCAACTATAAATCAGCAGCACTTTGCACCTGCCACAAACCAGGGCATTAACTAATAATTAATTACCTAATAGAGATGACAAAATAGTCTGGTAAATAGAAAACATTATAACAACGCCTTACTTGCATGAGAATAAAGTTAGCAAACTTCAATAGATCAATTAAACCAACTAACACAACTGTCTGAAGTTTAATATATATTTATGATGTAACTTCATTTCCAGTCTATTTGCAAGTTTCTTTACACCACTTTGAACTATAGACCATGTATTTTTTGCAATGTTTCCATAGCCTTTCACCTTTCTGTCACAATGTCAATCCCTACATACCCAGATTCATTCCTACTTTCATCATACAATGTTCAAATATCCTTGCCCTCAAATCTCACACCTAAAACTATTCTTTGCCAAACTCCCAGTCACCACTTTCTAAACTCTCATCTATGCCCACAAACCATTCAGATTTCAAAGAGCAAAACCAGTGCAATCAGCAGAATATGACTACTACAGCAGGTTTCACTGCAGGCACACCACATTCCAGGAGGAACATATTTGTTCACCTTGGTGTAGCACTTTGGAAGCGAGAGAGATTGTATGCTGTGACTGATGCTGCAAATAAGGTAGGATTTTCTGCCACATTAACAAATGAATAAGTAGCAGAGTTCTTACAGTTTGTCCTCTGCAGACAACAGCTGTTTAATACAGACAGCAAATCCTTGGCAGACAACAAGTATTCCGTTGACAGCCAGATAATAGGAAACACTGCATACACATCAAATTTGTTATATGCAGGTTTTTGCCCCGTGACAACTTATTTCTAAGCTAGCTTGTTGTCACACAATACTCTGGCTATACTTGGTTTCAAGAATTATGAATAAAAAAGGAAACCTTTTCTGTAACAGAAATACAGCTTGTCATTTAAAACGGAAATGTAGGCTTCAGGTAAAGAGGCAACTTAAACCTGTGCTTTCCTTTCTTTCTCCCACTCCCCTCCCCCCCCTCGGTTCTTCACCTAAAATTTGAGTCAAAATGCTTCTTACTCCTCAAAATTTGTGTTTTGCTTTTAGATGTCCCTTACTGGATTTCAGGTATAGTTCAACACCTGTTGGTTCCCTGTATCTAACTCCACAAGTACATCACATACTAGAATTTAACTCTAACAGCAGATACTTTTTGATCAACTATCAAACATATTTAAAGTAGGAATAGTCTGCTTTTCTTTTAAGCATTTAGCTTTCAGTTTTATCTTTAAAATGGACAAACTAAGCTTTTAGCCTGTTGAGCATTTTTGTTCAATATTAGAATTACTTATATAATAGCTTAGTTTAACTAAACTTGGAATAAACTTCTCTGATTGAGCCCACTCTTCTAGTGTCACAGGCAACTGTCACATTATGTCATGCTATATAGTTGTGGTTTGTAACGCAACTTGGGAAAAACTGCCTGAACAGAAGTATTCAGAGTACTGCAGCCAATACTAAAACTCCAACTCCAACTTAACATTCTAGCAGTTTACGGCTCTCAACACTTACTTTCTTCTCTTCTCTTTTTAACAAGGCATTTAGCAGAATTTACAGATTTGTTGGAATCGGACAGGGCTGCTCCATGAGCGCTTCTGCTGTGGCCTTAAAACTGCACGCTCTGGGCTGCCAACCATGCACCTTAGTACCTGCACCACCCCAGCCCCAGCTGATTTGCTTGAACTGTATTCCAAATGGCTAGCTAATGTCAAACTAAAGCACAGCCAATAACTAAAAGGTTACTAAACATAAACTAATAATCTGCTTTAAAAATAATTTTAACTTGAAACAGTAGGGACCTAATGGGTCATACACTTCATCTTGCTGTACTATAGAAATGCCATTATTTCCAAGGCGGAACTTACTAAGTGGCTCTACTACTGCTTTGAATAACTCTAGAGACTATTTAAAAAAAAAAAAAGGTGTTACTTGACTGCTTGTTTCTTTACTGTATTGTTTTAGGGCTGAATCTCAAATCCAGGTATTTGGTTAGTCTGTGCCAGAAATTCCTGCAGACAACTCATCAGCCTTTAGGTCACAGAGCAAAGCTGCAAAGCCACAATGCAGGGGATATGCGGACTATCCAGCATTACCACTGCAGAGGAAACTGGGCGATGGAGATGCTGACATATGTCTGCTCACCTGAGCATTATGGCAGTGGTTTTCAACCTTTTTTGTACCAGGACCCACTTGTCAACGTCAAAGGTCAACCCACTGCCCCCCACGTTGGTTAGGAGGGGGGAAGGCATGGGCAGCCCCAAGCAGACCCATTTTTCTCCTTTAAAAGGAGACACCATTTTTTGAAGTCTGTTAATCCATTTTTAAAGTTTGTTTGCAACCGTTTCATATATTCTTGAGACCCACTTTTGGGTCACAACCCACAAGCTGAGAAACACTGCATTCGGGGGTAGGCAGCTCCCACAATAAAGTAGAGCCTCATGTTAACTAGACAAAACACACCATCTTTCATAGTTGGCAGGGTCAGAAGGGACCTAAGCAGATCATCTAGTTCGACTCCCTGCCATGGGCAGGAAAGGATGCTGGGGTCAGATGACCCCAGCTAGGTGGTTGTCTAGCCCCTTTTGAAGACCAGTATATCCCTCCACACCTTTGAAACAGGAACAGGATTTGGCTCTCTCAAGTCTACCTACACTTTGTTTCTTGGTCTCTCTTCAGAGTCCTCTCTCCTAATTATCCATAAATTAATTTATGAGAAAGCCACGGGTTAGAACTTTTTAGATACCCCTAGATACACGGAGGCATTCCATCAAATCTCAGTATCATTTTCATCTGAAACTATCATGAAGTATAATTGAGTGCTCTACTGAAGTTATGAAGATGCTGAGCAAAACTGCAAGACAATAAGCCTCCTGGTTCCACTAACATTCATTCTGTTTTCAAAAAGCTACTTACTCTCAACCAGCTAGTGAAGTCATTAATACCCAGAGTAGAGTTCCAAACCATCCTTTAGAAACTTAATATTAAGTAAGACTAAGTGATCTACTTGAAAAATGATGTATGGACACAGCAATTTAACTGGAGGGAGATGCATGCATGGGGACCTATCTAAGTTGCAGTGCAAGTCTGCAATTTACCCTTAGTCTGCAAAACCCTTAGTTTTTTTTCCCCCAAAGGCCAAGGCAAGTATCACGGCATTAATTATCTCTCAGCCACTCAGTGGTGGGTAGGGGTGGGGAAAATGGTGGCTGTTAAAGAGCAACATTAAAAGGCACCACTAATTTTCACTGCAATTTAGGAAAGGCTCTATGCATGCATGTTTTCCTTAAATCTGGCTACTGTCAATAAAAGCTACCTGGCAAGCCAAAAGCTTTAGGAAAAATGTGGTGTGCCTACTGTACCATCCCCTACTTAGTTCTCCAATCAGTTGGGGTTGAACTGCATTTGGTTTCATTTGAACATCTTATTATGGAAGCATACTGAAACAGATCTAAATAGTGATCTAGAGTCCTGATGAAAAGGAACTTCCAAAACAGTGATTTTCAACCAAGGTGTCATCACACCTTGAGCTGTCATGAGATCTTTTTTCAAAGATACTGCATGATATTAGCACTACTAGGCATGCAAACACCAACAAAACTCACAAGACAGATCCAGAGACTTCAAACAGGAATACATAGTATCAAAATCTTTCTGATCAGTCATGGTCTTTTTGTAGCAGGAAAATTAGTTTTCTGCATTAAAAAAAGTGAGCCACTTTCAGAAGAGGAAAGTGGAGCGGTCTCGATTTTGTTGAGAAGAGTTCTAGAAATAGCTTTCAACTGACAACTACACTTTTGACAACCACCTTTCAACAGTGCTTTGACCACTTCCAATATGTTGAAGAAAGGCTAATGGGAACATAGTTAAATAGGATGAATGAATGAGTGAGTGAATGAATGAATG
>NW_017728907.1:62269126-62277468 GCF_001723895.1 Crocodylus porosus
TGAGCATTATGGCAGTGGTTTTCAACCTTTTTTGTACCAGGACCCACTTGTCAACGTCAAAGGTCAACCCACTGCCCCCCACGTTGGTTAGGAGGGGGGAAGGCATGGGCAGCCCCAAGCAGACCCATTTTTCTCCTTTAAAAGGAGACACCATTTTTTGAAGTCTGTTAATCCATTTTTAAAGTTTGTTTGCAACCGTTTCATATATTCTTGAGACCCACTTTTGGGTCACAACCCACAAGCTGAGAAACACTGCATTCGGGGGTAGGCAGCTCCCACAATAAAGTAGAGCCTCATGTTAACTAGACAAAACACACCATCTTTCATAGTTGGCAGGGTCAGAAGGGACCTAAGCAGATCATCTAGTTCGACTCCCTGCCATGGGCAGGAAAGGATGCTGGGGTCAGATGACCCCAGCTAGGTGGTTGTCTAGCCCCTTTTGAAGACCAGTATATCCCTCCACACCTTTGAAACAGGAACAGGATTTGGCTCTCTCAAGTCTACCTACACTTTGTTTCTTGGTCTCTCTTCAGAGTCCTCTCTCCTAATTATCCATAAATTAATTTATGAGAAAGCCACGGGTTAGAACTTTTTAGATACCCCTAGATACACGGAGGCATTCCATCAAATCTTAGTATCATTTTCATCTGAAACTATCATGAAGTATAATTGAGTGCTCTACTGAAGTTATGAAGATGCTGAGCAAAACTGCAAGACAATAAGCCTCCTGGTTCCACTAACATTCATTCTGTTTTCAAAAAGCTACTTACTCTCAACCAGCTAGTGAAGTCATTAATACCCAGAGTAGAGTTCCAAACCATCCTTTAGAAACTTAATATTAAGTAAGACTAAGTGATCTACTTGAAAAATGATGTATGGACACAGCAATTTAACTGGAGGGAGATGCATGCATGGGGACCTATCTAAGTTGCAGTGCAAGTCTGCAATTTACCCTTAGTCTGCAAAACCCTTAGTTTTTTTTCCCCCAAAGGCCAAGGCAAGTATCACGGCATTAATTATCTCTCAGCCACTCAGTGGTGGGTAGGGGTGGGGAAAATGGTGGCTGTTAAAGAGCAACATTAAAAGGCACCACTAATTTTCACTGCAATTTAGGAAAGGCTCTATGCATGCATGTTTTCCTTAAATCTGGCTACTGTCAATAAAAGCTACCTGGCAAGCCAAAAGCTTTAGGAAAAATGTGGTGTGCCTACTGTACCATCCCCTACTTAGTTCTCCAATCAGTTGGGGTTGAACTGCATTTGGTTTCATTTGAACATCTTATTATGGAAGCATACTGAAACAGATCTAAATAGTGATCTAGAGTCCTGATGAAAAGGAACTTCCAAAACAGTGATTTTCAACCAAGGTGTCATCACACCTTGAGCTGTCATGAGATCTTTTTTCAAAGATACTGCATGATATTAGCACTACTAGGCATGCAAACACCAACAAAACTCACAAGACAGATCCAGAGACTTCAAACAGGAATACATAGTATCAAAATCTTTCTGATCAGTCATGGTCTTTTTGTAGCAGGAAAATTAGTTTTCTGCATTAAAAAAAGTGAGCCACTTTCAGAAGAGGAAAGTGGAGCGGTCTCGATTTTGTTGAGAAGAGTTCTAGAAATAGCTTTCAACTGACAACTACCTTTCAACAGTGCTTTGACCACTTCCAATATGTTGAAGAAAGGCTAATGGGAACATAGTTAAATAGGATGAATGAATGAGTGAGTGAATGAATGAATGAATGGAGTGAATTTCAAAAACTAGAGAAAAATAAAATTTTCACATGCTACTGAAATTAAAAAAAAAAGAGAAAGCAAGTATAGTACTCACTTATTCTCAGAATCAGCAGGCGGATGTTCCTCTCCTTCTGGCGTTTCCTCGGTTACATTTGACTGATCCAGGTCACTGAAATTAAAAGATTTTTTTTCCCCCTCAGCCAGCATTAAAAAGTTTAACACCACTAAGAGATTACTACTTGGAACTTACTTCTCCATTGTTATGGGGTTTACTCTACTTTTTTTCCCCCCCCCACAGTTTTAGGAAAATATTTTGTGACTTTCAGGGCAACTACCTCAATTTATTGCAGAATTTTCCCAAAATCTCATGCTGCTCCTAATAGTTGAGCCCTATTTTATGATTGAGATGCTTCCTAAATCACAGAACTAAAACACGATTCTATCACTAAACACTTAAAGTCAAAGTTACATTACCAAAAGGCTACTTGCAAACTTTGATGGAAAATGATGCATTTAGAAAGCATCTAGATGTTGTTTCCACTTTGACAACCCCTCCCCACAGAAACAAAAAACGTGCACAACCAGAAGTAGCACATTCCAAGGCAATTATGTCTATGTTTCATAAATGCTGGGAGCAGCATTTATATTTCAATTTTTTAAAAAAATTTCAAGAAACCTGAGATTACTAACGTTAGCTCATCTTTGACGGTTCCCCAGTTGTGTGATCCACTGCCACCACGTTTGTCCTCATGCTTTAGGCCACTGAAATGTGAATGTGAAAGAGAACTAACAAAACTGAGTTAACATAATAGTGTCTGGATATAGATATTCAAAAGGCAAATTAAGAAATATGTTCATTTTAAAGAGTAATGAAACAAAACACAGAAGTGTAAAGACTTACGATCTATCACTTCCACTATGCCTGTCAAATTCACGTTTGCCACGAGAGTCAAATCCATCTCCTCTGCCCATGCCACGACCACGTCCACGTCCTCTTCCACCTAGACCACCACGACCACGCATAGGTCGGTCAAGAATGGGTCTACCATAGAACAGAAAATATTAAAATATTCTACTTCTAAAAGTTTTAAGAAACAGCTTTTACAATCAAGGTTTTAAATGCATATTTATTTAAAACTAAATACCAAAAAAACAGAACAAAGTCCCAAGACCAAATTTATTTTGAGATTAAAATGACAAGCTTTACATAGCTGGACTTAAATCCTGAAAGTGTTTTTAAAAAGGTATCAACTGCTTGCTTCCATGACATTTAATAATTAACCATTTTAAAAAAATAATTAAAACTATCACAAAGACGCCATTATTTTTTCTATTCATCAGCAATCATATTTTTCCCCAGCTTACTTCTTTAAGGAAAAATAAAGTAATACCCTAGAGCTTCACATTAAGAGCACATGACATTCACTGGGTGATTTGGGCCATGTCTACACGCAAAATTTTACTGAATAAATACCAACTTTAAAACCATTTTAAATTAGATGCGTGTAACCTCCAGAAGGATTACCCTTCTGTTGTTTTACAACTGGCTGTATAGGTAAAGCAATGTGGCAACTTATAGAAAGCATCAATGATCAAGTTAATCCAGAGCTGTTCAAATGGCAGCTTGTGGGCCACTGAGGAATAAAATGTACCCCTCAGGCTCCAGTTACTTTGCTTTCCTGCTCCTGTGGCCAGAGTCCCCAGGCTTCTCCTTCAACTACCAGTACCTGACCTAACCCTGGGAAGAGGGGTATAGCCCATGAAGCTAAAGAAGACCATGGTCAGAAGGCTCCACAGAAGTAAGGGAACCCCAAGTACCCCATGGGGCAGTGGGAAGTGCTCTCCACGTGGCAGGGAGCAGAGGAAATGCCTGGTATGGTATAATAAACCCTCTGCAGCATGAAAAGTGCTCACATGGTGTATCAAGTGCCCTACGGTACAAGGGGAGGGGTCACATGACAGCTTGCAGCACAGCATGAAGCCTAGGGGCATGCACTTGGAAACTGGACAGCCCTGACTTAGCCTATTAAAAGGTGCCACACTGCTCCACCTTCTACCTAACTTTTAGACTAATGCAACTAATTATTTCTGTTGATCACATTAAACTTAGACCAGTATAAAAAACTGCCCATAAGGGCTTCTGTACTGATCTAAAAACATACCTTTAACCTGGTATATTCTATACTCAGATTTGGCTTTGGTCCACAATAATCTAGGTCAAATACAGACAAAAGCTATGTAATAATAAAAAAAGATAACTATTCCACAATGTATGATCACAAATGAACAGAAAAGAGGGTCCCCCTCCAGTAACCACAGATGCAAAATGAAAGTCTTACTTATCCACAGAAAACTCTCCTCCTTCACCCTTCTCATCAGCAGGCTTATCAAATCGGCGCTCACGCGGAGGTCGTCTCTCCTGCCTCCTGTCAATGGGTTTGCCTTCACCCTGAGGCTGCTGCTGCTGTTGATCCGGCCTTCTGCCAATTCGTCTTATCCCTAAAATAGTAGGACAACAATCTGCATCAGCAAGTTGATGAAGCAACTCATTAAAAGAAATTGTAACTCCATCACAAAGCACAAGCCAATAAAGAATTGACCATTTAGATTTTTCTTCCAATCTCCTGGTGACCAAGCACTCGGGGAGTATTGCCTTTTACAAATAAAGACAATAATTATCATTTTACTCCAATTTGAATTCCTTTTCCTCAACTCTTTGAGTGTGTGTATTACACAGGAGGACAAACAGCTACAGGAATAAAACATGCGACAAGACTATGGAAAGAGAGCTGTTGATTTTTTAAAGAACACTGAACCTCAGATTAACAACAGGTTTAAG
Source organism: Crocodylus porosus (assembly GCF_001723895.1). Classification (NCBI taxonomy): domain Eukaryota; kingdom Metazoa; phylum Chordata; order Crocodylia; family Crocodylidae; genus Crocodylus; species Crocodylus porosus. The sequence goes on from NW_017728907.1 coordinate 62,273,707, forward strand.
AAAATTGTAGATATGAACAGTGACACTGTTTTGGTGACAATTATACTTAGTATCTTATTCATCAGGTTCACCAGAACTCTAAGCCAGGCAGCTAAGGTACAGAAACATCAAAGTGGCTTTTGAATGTCTTTGTGCTCCACCTGCATTCATTCTAGGCCAGATTCAAGGATGAGCAATTCCCAGTGTGTTCTGGCCAGCTACACTCCAACCACAGATTACTTAGTCTCTGCATCACCAAAATGCAGCAGTCCATAACCTTTGCTGAGCAACACTGAACAAAACAAAGTAGACAGCATCATACTTTTGTTTCCCCAGGCAATTTCATTTTCCACTTTCTAATTTCTTGTGGCCATAACACTGGAGGGTCTTGTAGGCAACATGTCCATAAGCCACAAGTGAGTACCACTGCCACAATGACTAGAGCTCCAGTCATACACCAGGATACCTTTAAGCTACATGCTATACAAATTTAGCTGCCCACTCCAGCAAACAACATCTATGCTTACTCCCTGACAGACAACATTCACTCAAACCATTTGTCCATGAATGCCATCTTTTGAAACAGCCTGTGTTATTGGAATAGCACAAGTTTTTTGGTGGCTTTTTTTTTGGGTGGGGGGATGGGTTCTCCATTATGAACACACACATATTTAAGCTCACTTTTAATTTTGCCTTCAGTGCAAGGTCTAAAACAGTATTTCCAACACTTTGGCCAGCAAGACAAGCAAGCACAAAGGACTGCACTACTTCCCTTACCTCTCTACCCCCATGCCCTTCAGAGGTTTCATGGCAAAGGTATGTAAGACCATGCAGATTTTGAGCACTGACAATAGTCTAGAAGTTTTGGAAACTGCTCTAGTGAATTCACGTTCAAGAAAAATTACCTTATTTTAGAAAGACACTGACTGTGACAAAAGTTACTGCTACAAATTTGTTTTCTCATGTTGCCATCACCTCCCATAATGAGAAGCCACAACATTCAGAGATAAAGTTGACTTCCATATTCCTCTCCTGGAATAAATATTATTTGGGGGGGGGGAGGGGGAGAAACGACATCCACCCATGCATCATATTCTTAGGGTTATTTACATGGAAATCACACTCTGTTTATTGTGCATCCCATCTGGCCTTCATGCCATCATAAAATTAACTGAAAACTAAATGTCACAACAGATAACTATGGCTCCTGGTCATATTAAAAAACAAAACAAAAAACAAAACAAAACACCCCCCCCCAAGAAAAATAGCATGTGCAGAAGAACCCTAGGTTGTTATTTTTCCTGTATCAGTAGGTAAACTGCTCTAATGCCAAATCAAACAATATAATAAATTATAGATGAAACCAGCAAGACAGCCCTAATAACTATGAGGAGAAAAAAAATATCTTGCTTTAGAAATAGTAACTTTTCTCTGAGAATAGTTACCATAATTATTTTGTAGGATTCTGTTTACACTTCAAGTACTGGGAATTTAACTATACTCTGTGCCCTCTTATTAAAATATCACAATTTTATTTTATATCTTTCCTCAACTGAGCAAACCCCTATCAAGCAAGCAACATATGTGGGTGGGGTTATAGCCACTGCACTTGTAATGATCTCCATCATGTCAAACACACTCAAACGAAAAATAGTTCCCCTGCTCTAGAAACAGTATCCAACCTTAAAAAAAAAAAAAAAAATCAAGCTTCTTGCTAAATAATCTGCATGAAATGGATTTACTTTGTAAAGTAGCACTAACTCTATTTTTACAGAACCACAAGCAAGGCAAAGAAATTAAGCAACTTGCCAAAGGCCACATCAGAACTATACTGCAGAAGCAGGACTTGAACACAGATCTTGAGTCCCAGGCCAGTACCTTGCAAACAACAATCCTGATTTGTTGCCTTATCAACTACATTCATATCTAGGTTGTATATTATTATAGAAGTATGCAGAGCTCGCTATCTGAAAAGCTGTCATACTTTTGACTAACACATTAGTTGGCAATTTAGAAAGTTCTGTGACTGGTGATTGAACACATTTGTATCCATGAATCAAACATATGAAATAATATTTATCCATCCATTTTGTCCTTGTACTAAGGGGAATAATAACAAAAATCAAAGCAAACCAAAAAAGAGGAGGAAGACTGGGGGGGGGAGGGAAATTCATATAAAATTAAAACTGAATTCTCAACTACTACAGCTCATCAAAAAGGCTCAATTACCAGTCATTTTGGAGGCACAAGTGAGTTGAAATAAAGAAAACAGAGCTTTTTAAACATGGCAGTTGTCCAAATAAATCTCTCAAAGTTTATAATGTTAATACTAATACAATCAGTGAGGCAGCAGTCAGTCTTCCCTCTCAAATTTTCCCCCACCACTTAGTAACTGTCAATCATGTTTTATACCATTTATTCCACTTTTAAGAACACCAAAGCTCTGAACTGGTCTGAAGCCCCCAGCTTTGAAGTAGAGACTACCCACATGATAATAAGTTATGCTCCCTTTCTAGTTCTCAGTTTTGCCTAACACAAAATGCGTTCCTTAATATTTTCCTGAATAAAATGTTTTGAAGTGACATGTTTTATCATAACTGTTCACCTTTTTTTCAAGCAACAGAAAAGGGCTGGAGGATCATTTTCCAATACGTCGTATTGAAGGGAAGTGCAATATGCATGTTGTGCTTTAAATCAATTCTACTTTTCTACTCTAAAAGATTTTTGAAGAGGCTTCTTCATCTCGGTTACATTGCAATTGCCTTATTGGTTTGGCAAATGCTTCTCTCTCCAAACATCATGGTACTTTCAAGACACTAAAGCAGCATTACAGTAAATGTTCCAGAAACGTGTCCACAACCCTTAAAGTACATAAACATATGCAAAAGGGCGGTCCCATTGTCTGCAACGAAACAAGGCCCATGCACAGAATTTAACATGTGCTCGTACAGCGCTGCCCCATTTGTTTGGTTTTGAAAAGTAACTCATTTAATTTCGCTCCATTTCATTCCCTTTGCTTGCTCCTGTAAGAAGTTACATTCCCCCACCCGCCCATAAAACGGTTATTGCGACGTCAGGGAACGATGCTTATCCACGTGCGACATCAGGGAACGATGCATCTGAAGAACGCAGTTATTAACATTCATCCCATTCAAAGGAACCTCAAGCCAGGCCACAGCTAGTTTCTACAACTCTCAACCGATTTGGGGGGGGGGGAAGCTGTTAAAAAAAACCCCACCCCTCCCCCAACAAGGTGGCTTCAATCCCGGGCTGTTAATCCCCACAACCCCTCGAGCGGACTCCAGGCCTCGTTTCTTGGCAGCTCCTTCCTAGCGAGGATTTCCCCATCCCAGGCTGTTCGCATGAGCAGGCTTGGGCTCCACCACAGCAACAGCAGCAGCAGCAGCAGCAGCAGACAAGGCATAAAGAGACCGACTCCATTTTGCGGCACCTGCAAGGCGGCACGGCCCGCACGTGGCCCGGGGCCACCGGCTGCACTCGGGCAGCTCCCAGGCGCCGGACCCTGGCCCAGCAACCAGGGCTCCCGCCAGGCCGCTCTTCCCCCATGCGGGAAGCCGCCGCCCCATCGCCGCGCTGCAGGCCCGAGGCCGCACGTGGGTGGGTGGGCCCCGGCGCCCCCTCGCTCACCTTCCTTGCGCAGCGGCGCAGCGGGCTGGGCGCTGCCCTCGTCTCGGCGCTCGGAGACGCCCCCGGGCGCGGAGGCGAAGGGCGGCAGCGGGTTCTTGCGCTCCTTCTGCGACTCCCTGCGCAGCTGCTTGGCCG
>NW_017728907.1:62277568-62319585 GCF_001723895.1 Crocodylus porosus
GTCTCAGCCGCCTGCAGCACCTCGAAGGGGTCGGACTCGTCGTCAAAGAGCTGATCGAAGCGGTTGGTGACGACGCAGCCGAACCCTTCCTGCAGGTGTCCGGGCATGATGGGCCCCTGTCGCCGGGATCCTCCTGCGATGCTGCCCAGGCCCCAGCCCCCCTGCTCGCGACCGCACAAGATGGCCGACCCTGAAGAGACCCGCTTCTTTTCCGGCGCCGGGAACATCCGGGGCTTGGTGCCCGCCCGCGCGGGGCACGACGGGAGTTGCAGGCGGCCTGCGGCGCTGGCCGCCCGCGCGCGGGGCGGGGGCTGGACTACGCTTCCCAGCGGCCACCGCGTCGCCGTTGTGCAGAGGGCGGGTCAGGCCGTGCCTGCGCATTGGCGCTGGGCCCCCGCGTTCGCCAGCCGGCGGAGTAGGGCCACGTGTGGGCGCCTGAGAGGCGGCGTCGCGCGGGCTCCAGCCTGCAGCCATGGGGCGGGGAAGCGACCCCATCATTAAAGGATAAAAATAGGGAAAGGAGGGAAGCAATTAAACCGGGTTGTGTCTTCGCAATCTATGACGTAGTTCTGTGCATGGGACGGAGGCGGCCCCTATCCAGACTCTAACCCCAGGCCAACAAGACATAGCGACCCGACCTGCCACCGTTCAAGCAGGGGAACCGCAGCTCACACTGGCAACAAGTGACAGTCGACCAAAGTGAGATAGGAGTGTCTGCTTGCTTTGTGCCTTTCGTAACTTAAAAAAAAAAAAAAAAAAAATCCATATCACCATCTACTTTAGATAGGTGTGCAGAGACACAGCTGATTTCAGGAGTCTTCCAAAAATAAAAATGCTTTTGAAAAATAAAAAGGGCCCCTGGTGTCCTTAAGGACACACAGTACCACTTCAATAACTCCTACAAACACCAAATGGCTTTGTGGTGCTTTTTAAAAAAGGATTAGTTAGACTGGCTACTGCATAATTATATATTTACAATTTTTAGGGAAATATCTGCACAGGAAGCCATTTTAACTGGCATAAACTTAAGTAGCATTTAAGAATATGGAGTAAAAGCAAGCAGCACATACCTGTGATCACACCAACATGCATTTTTATATGTTGATGATAGGTTCAGATCAGTTTCACTATAGATTGACCCTTGTATTTTGGATTTATTCTGACTAAAACTACTTAAAAGTTACTCTCTCAATTTGAGTTGCCATACTGATTAGTTAAAAAATTATATATCAAATTCCCCTTCATTGCAAGGCTGAAAGTACTGTGAAACTAGGAACAGGTGTTTTGTGGCTATCAAATGTCTTAGCCCAAACCTTTTAAAATAAACTCTCCCTTTCCTCTTGCATGTAAATATATATAAACCCAACAGTGGCACAATAGCCATTTTCAGGGTGTTTTTGTATTTGGGGGATAGGGTTCAGGGAGGGGGAAACATAATCTTGAACTACAGATTACTGTTAACTGCTGCTTGGATTTAGAGACTCAAAGACTTCTTACACAATTATGATAAATGGCAATAATGATACCGAGTGAGAGTTCTAGGAGTAATGCAGGTAAAACAGGAAGGGCCAGCTCATGAAGTATTGGCTGAACATTTGAAGTCTTATTAAAGAATTAGGGAGTAAAACATGGCCAGATGAAGCTGCTGAAGAAGGATGTTCCCAGCAATTATAAAAAGGTGCATCTATGCTGTGCTAGATACAAGGTCATTTAAAAAGTACATCTATATACGGTCTCTGACAACATAGAAACAGTATTTATGGGATAACCTGCCCTACGCAAGTCTCCCTCTGGTCTCTATATATAATAAATTAGAGACTAGTTTAAAGCTGTAATGCACAAGGTTTAGTGGTCCTTCCAAAAATTTTGCTGCAATTCTGACAGTCTGGGTGTTCATAACAACTAGAAATATCCAATCCATTTTCAGTACTAAATTCTTGACACTTGTAATGCCTTGGGGCAATACCTTTCATAGATTAATCTAAGTTGTGCAAGCAGCTTCGTTGGTTCCAAATTTCCCACTCTTAAATTTAACTGAATGTCCTACCATTCTTGAGACAGGGAAAGGACCTTCGTACTGGAGATGAACAAGTCTATTTTTCAAAAGCAGTAGCAGATGAAAAGATAAGGGCATCATGTCCATCACCCTTCAAAGCACTCATGTAACTCCACATCAGGATTTCAGGCAGTGATCCAAATTAAAAAATTACCAAAATGAGTTACCATCTGCTTGGGTCCCCAGTCTGTTGAATACATGGGTGATCTCATTCTGTGACCTAGGCAATGGCTATTGAGATCAGCCACAAGCACTCACTACATCTGGTCGACTTTAAATCCTAAGAACAACTGATGATAAGGACATGGAGGCCAAGTCCTTGGTTACGGGAAGGGATGTTTAGATCAGGGTGGCAAAGTGATGGATCCAACCAGCACCAGACTCCATTTCCCAGCAGCCCCATCCACATTGCTGTAGCCAGTTTCCGAGGAGATGCCAGCAGCTGTGGGACCTCAGGGCCAGGGTTTCCACAGAGCCCGGCTGCAGCAGCACTGGCAGGGTGCACAGCTGGCAAGGAGCTGCTACCAGGCCAGGCAGCAGTGACAGCATGGTCCAGAGCCATGATCCACAGCTTGCACATCCCTGCCACAGGTATGGGGGCAGCAGATCACAGTTCTGCCCTGGCTCCAGACCATGCTGTCACCATTGCAAGATCCCAGTCCCAGAGCAGCTCTCCACTGCCCTGCCAGTGCTGCCCTAGCGGCTGGTCTCCATGGAAAGAAGTCCTGGCCTCACTGCTGCTGGGGTCTCCATGGAAACTGGCTGCAGCAACACAGGCAGGGGCTGCTGGGAAATGAAGGCCACTACAGGCCTGACTTCACCTGCCTCTGGTTGAGAGACAGATTCTCCGGTCAATTACCCTTGGTCATAGTTTTGCATAGCCCACAGCCAATAAGAAAACAGTTTCTGGGCACTTATACAAGTCTTCAGGATATACCACTCTCATAGAGCCACTTAAAACTACTGCCTTGGCTCACAGGTGTGGTTTTCTTCAACTCTGCTTTGCAATGCTGAGGTTCATAGCTCCAGAACTGCTCTCTGGTGTATTCTCACCATCTACAAATAAAGATAGACATTAAAAAAAGATTATCAGTTGCCTTGTTCCCACTAGGATTCACTTCTATGTTTGGCAAACATGCATGACAAGTCAGTTTAAGGTCACCCCTCAAGTGCCTAAGGCCTACTTTACAACAAGACTTGCTAAACTAAAATATCCACTTAGAAATAAAACTCAGAAGATATTGTGATCATCCACCAATTCTGTTTATAGGAGGAGAGAGGGGCTTCTGAGGATGTACCGCTTAAAATTTGGGGCTTTTTTTTTTTTTTTGTATGCCCTTAAAAATATGAATGCAAGCCATGGGGTTACATTCATATTTTAGGTACATTTTACAAACCTACTGATCCAACACTGACCTTAAAGCCACACTTCATCCATCTATGTTGGGCAAACTAAAAACATTAAGGACAAAACACAAAAACATGAATCCATAAATTCTATAATCCACCATTTTCAGCATCTGCAAGTTTCCCCACTAAGTCTGGCCATAGAAATACTGTATAAAATCTAAATTAGAATGTTGACACATGCCTAAAATTTTACCTTGTTTGACTGTGGTTGCATACAAACAAACAAACAAACGGGAAAATCCTTGCATAAAATATTGTGGGGATAGGCATCTTACCTTTCAATAATGGAATAGAACAGTTTTGGTAATATAGGAGCACTTTTTAACCCAAGTTCAGGAAACCTCACTCACCAAGTGTCCTGTTTAACTTAGTAACTTTTTACTTAAAAAGTTAGACCATATCAAATACAGCATAGCAGAAGTGACTTGGATGTTTACAGGCCAGTGATCATCACTCCAACTCCTCCTCAGTATTGTCGCTTAAAGTTGCTTAACATTTCTCTGGAGCAATGTGGCAGCTGGAAGTTCAAGTCCACATCATTACTCTATCCATTTCTTGTTGCTCTCTGCTCTGGCAGTCCAGAGCTGGAATACTTAAAAAGATGCATTTAAATAAGGTGCTTTTGACTTGTCTGCTGGGCAACTAGCCAATAGTCCACTGGACAAGAATTATCAGGAGGCAAGATTGTGAGTAGAAGAGGATTGGACATTGCCAGGTTTCTTTATGGCCATTTCCTGCTAGAGGATGTAGGAAAATATTCAACCACAAACCATCCACTAGTTGGAATATGTTTGTAAAAGGCTTTATATGGGGTAGAAAGGGTCAGGGGCTTACCTTCCAATAGCCGTTACATTTTTCACATGTAGCTGGTTACAAATTGTTTAGACTGACATCCAGCACAGCAGCTTTCAATCAAGTAGCAAGTGAATGCCATTTTGCTATGCAACGTATTGAAGTGGGTTAGGGAGGCCTGACCCCACCCAGCAGTTTCTAGCACTTGGCAGTACAGCCTAACAGCTAAAACCAAGCCCACTTGGTCTCAGGGTTTGTCTACATCAGGGCTGTCTAACTTCTGAGTGGCCAGTGACCATATGTCCCACACCACTGAGAAAGCACTAGTAGGTGCCATAGGCACTCCAAGCTACATGCCCCACGTGTGCAGGTGGGCACTCTCCCCTCCACTGCATCCCATAGGCAGGCAGGTTCCCTCCACCCCACTGCACCACCTGGGTATGTATCCCTGTGTGGCATGGCTCCCCACATCACTTCCAGCTCCCTACAGGCTCATCTGTGGCACCATGCCACATGGGCACTCCAGACTCCCCTGGCACTGTGGGATGCACCATGCTGCCCCTTTCCCTGGGGCAGGGGCATACAGAAGAAACCAGGGGAGGGTGGGGAAGCCTCAAGACTCTGCCAGTGTGGACCTGCACCAACAGCAAATGCCTAGAGGGATCACCAGGGGCCCACACAACCCCTGGGCTGCCAGATGGACAGCCCAGGTCTATATTAAAGAGTATTTGCTTTCCTTTGAAAGAGTGATTATCAGTTACGGTGCCAGGAAAGTTTTTGAAGGGTACCATAAGCTGTGAGGAGATGAGAACATGCTTAGTTTCATCCATGCCTGGCCACTGCCCTAAGCACTGTAATAAATACAGTTAGTTTTTTGAAATGGGTGTTATTCAGTTCAGAGTTATGGCGGGATGCCTCTAGTCTACAGAAGTGAGAGCCACTGCTTTGAACCCAAGTTAACTTGAATTAGGCAGCATATTTATGTACTTCAGTCTCATCATAAACGCGTATGTCCTGGAAAGAGTGTGGAGTATCCAGACTAGCAGGTACAAAGGTTAGCCAACTCAAGCCATTGGCATTAACGTCAGTTAACAAAAAACCTCTATTGTATACAGCCCCAGTTGGTTTTCATTACCAAGGCTATTTGTGCAATAGATGCACTTCATACATTTAGCAGTGCTGATGCATTTTAGCATAGGTACAGCTATACTGGAAGAGATGCCATAGTCCTCACATAATAGCCTCCAGCCCCACCCCATGAATGAAAACCTGCATCATTCAAAGCACTACAACAGTATCTGTCAATATAGACAAGTAGGTCAGAGTTCATACCTCTTCACACCCCTGACCCACAGCAGTGGGCCAGTGAAGTACACTGTAGTATAGACATAGATTAAATAAAGATATAGTTTAGAGGCCATCACCCATTTTGTTTTTTCCTCTGATAACTATAGTGTTAACTCTTTCATGTTTCAAGCAAGACAGACAAGTCAGAAATATAAGACAGATTTTCTGATGGAAGAGCCATTTGTGAAAGTTTAGTGATACACACCCAATTCATCTATAAAGTGAGGATTATTCCTAGTGTGGGAGTTAACAGCAAGTAAATAGCAAGTACTACTTAAGTAAGACTGCAAGACTTAAAGCACCAAAATACCCCTCACTTTATTACTACTGTTTGTGCATGTGATCACAAGATATTATTAGACAACAAAATGAAAAATTCAAGAGATTCTGCAGAGTCAATATAAGAGTCTGTTTGAAGTGAACATGTTTAAAGGCTGAATAGATTTATGCATCTTTCAACTCCTTATGGAACAATTATTTTAATCAATTACCATTTAAACAGAGTAAAAACACCACTTTTGGTTACCCACAAAAATAGATCACTGGTGCTATTTATGGCTGGAATACGCAGCAACAGTACTCGGCTGAAGCTGGCCTATAGATAAAACTTACCCAAGGAACCACTCCGGCACTCCTTACCAAAAGAGGAGCCGAGTGACATGCTACACTGTTATGCTATTTTCAAGCCTGCCCAACAGCTGTTGGCTGTATGCTTGTTAAGCAATGCTAAGTGCCAATCGGAAGTGTAACACACTGGGGGGCAGGGCACAGAATAGCCCTCCAGGTTGTTGTTCTAGTAACAATGGCTGTTGTTTCCAAATCAAGCTGACAATCTCTTTAAATAATGGTTTGTAGATATCTGCCAGGTGCATACTTTAGATAGCTCACTGTCCAAATACACAATATTGAAGATAAAGAAAAGGCTGCATGAGTTTAAGACCTTTCTTTTGAGATGGATTTTTCCCCAGTCTACTTAGCATACTGCAATTTTTTCTAGAAAGGAGAAGACATTGGGATTCTGGAGTTGGAACCCTAACAAAAAAGTAGTATAGAATATAGTTTATTTTAGACCATAAGCTAGCTACTTGAACAGTGTTGTTATTCAGTTTGAGTAGCAAACTGAATACACAGCTATCCTGCAACAACCTTGCTTCTTTCAGTATTGCACTAAACCCTTCCCGAGAGCACAGAAAACAGTGATTTTATGCAGACACAGGTACTAAGTCTCTGAACTCCTACAGTGCAACTGCATTAAGCACACAAGTCATTACAAATGAATGAAAGCTGACTTGGCTACATAGTAATGGATATAAACATGCACAACTTTCAAATTTAATAAGTTTTAAGGCAATAATGACAATGTATTTGGATATCAGATAGTTTAGTCTCACCTGGCTTTTCTCCCTCCCAAATCCTAGATGACCTGCAAAAACAGGCATTCCACTGGTCAATTCATTGCATAGGAAAACAAAACACAAATGGGAGAAAGGTAATTTCAGTATGTAAAGGCACCTGCTACATTTTAAATGCTGGAAAGATGAGATCAATACAAGCCTTCTTATAATCATCCACATTTGCTCAACTCACCTAAGTCACTCTGGAGCATAAATTCATATAACAGGACCCACAACACAGTACTGAACTACACTACTACTGCCAACCTCTCACCTAAGCCAGTTTCTTCCATAAAGCCTTTTATACTGACACCCTAAAAACAGACCAGCCTCAGCTGGCTGATATTTACAGGTGAATCAAGGCTCAGTTATAAAGGAGCTTATAGAAAGCAGGAAATTAAAATTAAAATAACTCCACATGATTTTATGTTCATGTATTGTCATTAACAAATGAGTGCTGGTTGTGGCCAGAAGCTGGAAACAGAGAGAGGGAAAGAAATAAAGAAGAGAACCTTTTCCCTTCCTCCCCAAAAAGTCATTAGGGCCTGGACTGAAGTCAGTTTCTGGGCAGAGGAAGTATGCAATATACAGAATAAGCCTAGGTACTCAATCCAGTTTATAGAGATCCTTTACTTCAGAGCAGATACATTAAAGATTAAGGCCCCAATATTTACGCAAATGCCTAATTTTATGCAAATGAGTAGTTCCAATGACTTCAGTGAGAGTATACTTGCAGCTGGGATCTGTCAGTGGGACAGCATGTGGGCTCAGGGCCAGTGTTGCCAGACACTGGTTAGGCTAAAATAAATGAGATCTAAAATTAGTTTAACTATGGTGACATATCAATAGATAATATACATGTAAAGTGGCCAATTCACAGGCAGCACCTGGTGGTTCACAGACCTCTACAATTCAAAGTGGCTCACACTGTTTCTGGTTCAGGTTAATGTAGCCACCTTAGCAAGCACTGCAGATGAGCTAATGAGTTTTGCTTAAAGCTGATTAACCTGGCTGCAACACAGCGTGAACATAGCTGTACTGCTTCCGGTTCAGGAGGTGCCCTACAGCTGAAAATAAGAGTCTTGTTGCATCTTGCAAGAGGCAGACCCACCTACTAGGGTAGTGCCCAGATTAATTAATGGAATCCCTCAACCAAATTCTGCTTGGTGGGGTGTCAACATGAGCAATGGGGGTGTCAACTGCTTTGGGATTCATTTTTCAAATCTGGGATAAAAGTTTCCATTTCAGGGGCTCTTTGCAGACACACCTCTAAAAGTTATGACTGAACTGGAAAATTCAGACAGTTGGTTGCTTTACATATATTGTTTTAATATTATTGTATATAATGCATTTATACATATTGAAGTTATATTCATAATTAATAAAGTTCAACCAAACTATCCTGTCATATGGCAATATATGCACACTAGTTCTAATTATACATTGTTTCATGCTCAGAAGGCATTTATGGGACTATATTAGCTAGACTTCTTGATAGGATTTGGGTTTGACTGTGTCTAAAGTGTGAAAAATAAAGGAAAGTGCCCAGTGAGTAGGAAAACCTAAAAGCTGGTCTTTACTTCTTTCTGTATCTATTCCTCACAATCCCCTGGAACTGTACCCTCCCCCTCTCCATACAGTGAGCAAAGCCTGCACAAACAGAAGCCTGAGCTTTACCCAAGGGGTGTCAAAGATAAGACCCCAGAGCTGGATCCAGTGCACGGAGTAATATCATCTGACCCACAGCACTGCTTGCAAGTCTCAGAGCTGACCCACATGCTGCAAGCCCCACACACTGCATGCAGCACACGTGGACAGTCCAGGATGTGCATTGCATGTGGCATCCATGCAAGGCCAGTCCAGGATGCATGCTGCATGCAGTGTCCAGGCAGGGCTGGTCTGTCTGGGACATAAATGCATATAGCATGAGGGGACAGTCTGTGGGCCCCATCTGGTCTGCAGGGGCAGTCATGCACCATTCATGTCCTGAGGAGCCTGATGGGTTTGACCCCTCTGCTTTACACTACATCAACAAATTTAGGCTCTGTGAGACCAAAGAGGAAAGTGAAATCAGAGCTGAGGGCCATCCCAGTGAAAGTGCTTTGTTTCCAAGGACCATGGATCACAAACTTTTTAGCTGGCACTTTAAGAAATGGTCTTCCATACAGCCAGACTCTATGCTTCATAGGGCTCAACATCTTGTATCATGTCTGGAAGTATCCTGGAACCTGGTGCATATTTCATATTTCCTGACATCAGTGTTGCGAAGTAGAGGGGAAGATGATGCTGGGCTAAGGTGTTGTCCTGGTGCTCTATTAATTCTTGGCTCCATACATTCCTCAATCACTTTGGCAAAATGACTGCCTGCCTCTGTGCCTCACTTTCCCCATATGAGGCTGACCATTTGAGGGTGCTGTCAGGATAAATTAATTAACATTCATGAAGTGCTTTGACTGCATTCCTTTGTGACTTAGGGCTACAGCTTCAAAGGTACCTTTAAGCTTTGCAGCCACTGGGTTCATCTACATATACAATTAATGCAAAGAAATAAACTTCTGAGCTGTTTGAGCCAGGTAAGCTGCTCCTGAGTGCAGCATTTACATGTGTGCTCAGAACAGCAGCAATTTGAGCTGGAGCAGAGCAGGCCCCCCAGCTGGCTGGACTGACTGGGCACAATTTACACCTGCAGTCACCATCTACACATGCATTTCAGCACAGTCAATGTCCCCACCCTAAGCAAAGTTAATTACAACAGAGTTAATTAGTTCACTGCACCCTAATACTGGTGCATGTACAGACAGTGACACTTTACTGCACAGCTAATTAGTCTACTCCACAGTAAAGCGCATGTGTAGATGTATTCACTAAATAAACGTGCAGTAGACTGCCATACTGCACATTAATGCGACAACATGCTTTTTGTGTGACACTTAATGTGCAGTAGACTAATACTACTGCACATTAGCGTATTATCGTGGTTTTTGCCATGTACTCTAATGCACAGTAGAATTAGAGTACTACACATTAACCATCTCATGTGGATGCGCTCTCTGAGAGGTATTCTCAGACCCGAGTTAGGTGTATAGGCTCCCTCTACATTGCTTGGGAAGAAGTAGGCACTTAAGGAAGAGATTTCCAGAGACTCCATGAACAAGAACTAGGATAAATTAGCTAGGATTAAGATGCAGAGGGAGGATTTAGACAGCTGCTTAGTCTGTACATGAGCATGGAGGCTGCTCCAAAGTGCTGTAATTGCAGTACAACAGAGCAGACTTGATTAATTGAGTCTGCTGCACCATGGCAATTATCATGCCCCAGCCAGCCTCCGCATCTCATGTATCAGTGTCCTCACACTTGAAAATGGTAGCAGTGATGCTTTAAATAAAGCTTGTTTGACAAGCTTTTGGTAAAGTGCCCTGCCACCATTTTGAACCGTGGGGATGCTGATACATGAGATGCTCCAGGTGCTTTAATTGGGGCAGCTCTTGGACACACTCTAATTAAAGCGCCCCTCCATCTCGACCCTTGGAGCATGTGTAAAAATGTCCCTGAACTGCTGATCTGGTCAGAGATAAGTCCCTCTCTGGCTATCCAGGTGCTTCCCTCTGCATGGGATCCTGAACAATGAGCCCTCTCCTGCATTTAGGTGCCTAAGCTTGGTTTTCTGTCCAAGCTTGGTTTTCCCTGGGGAAGCCAATAGTCTTGCGGCTAGAATATGCTCGTGGGGGATGGGAAGCCCAAGTTAATGCCCTTGCCTTGTCTGATTCAAAGCAGGGACTCTCAGTTGCTCCTCCTGATGAACTTTCAATATCTATGGGGCCAGAGCAAGAGAAAGGCTCTCTTTTTAGCCTGGTGACTAGAGCATTCACCTAGGATGTGCTTTGGAGCCAGGTCTACAAGTAGGCTGTGCTGAGGTTGGGTCCTTTATCCCCATTGATTTTTACACACCCACGGGATCAGCTGGCTCATGCCAGATAGATCTTCCTTGGCCTCATCTGTCTGAGAATCCCACTTCAGGGCTCCCAGGAATCTGGCTCGAGTGAGGGTTTCAAGCAGCTCATTAGGAAGTGGGCAACAGCTCTGTTTCTGCAGCTTTCACAGTCCCCTTGCTTTAGGAACCTCTGTTGTTTGGCAGTAGTTGTGTGGTGATTTTGAGGATATCAGAAGCCTAAATAGTGTACTTAGAGGCAGGTAAGAGCCTAAGTACTTTTGAGGATCTGGGCCTTTGGGATCAACTTCAAAGGAAGCAGGTACAGATCTTATAGACGGCGATTTCCTGTAGGTTGCTGCTGTATGCTACACTGTTCCCAATTATGTCCTTCCCTTTTCTATAAGGGAAGAATGTGCAATCTAACTGTTTTAGACAAAAGCCATTAATGCCACTTCCTGTAGAAGTGAATGTAACTGTAGCTGCTGCTTCCTGCTGCTACACATCTCTCCCTAGATCTTTACATCTATTGTCTTCTGATTTGTAGCAATGGATCAGTTGTGTCTTTCTATTGGCAGACAAAAAAGCAACTCAGCGTGGTGGACACAAGCTATGACTTTATATAAATAATAAATACATCTTAAAAAAATCACAAAATAACTCAACCGTGATTTTCACTATAAAATGCCATAATAAAGGCCCGGTCCAAATCAGGACTATGGACCCAAATCTCTCCACCTATGGATTATTTAAAAATCAATGCTTAGATCCCCACCTTGCAAATGCAGTGCTCTGATTTCAAAATTTAGATGAATATCATTGGGACCTGAACCTCTGAAAATAACCTTTCTAATAACGGAAAAATAGAGATGGAAAGGACCTCAGAAGACCATCCACTTCAGGGCTTTTCAACTTCTAGACAGCATCCCCAGGCTGCATGCCATGCCATGTGGGCCCTACTCCCCTGATGTGTGCAGCTGTCCCCTATTACACTGCCCATGCTACATGTACCCCCTGCCTGCTGCACCAAGCCATGTGCCCCTACTCACTGCACCACACCGATGCACCCACAACATGCCTTGTGCTGCAATGTACCATACTGAGTTGCACAGGCCCCTAGCCAACCATGCACGCCCCACCAGCAGTACGCTGTCATACAGGGTTCCTGAGCTTCCCTGAGCCCCTGTGGGCTCCCTCAGCTCTGGGCTGCACTTCCAGGGGCAGGGGCAGTCGGCAGAGGCGGGGCGGCAGAGGCTCCGGTGGCAGCAACTAGACAGCAATAGAGGTAATTGTACCCAGACCAGGAGCCCAGAGGACAGCAGTTTAACCCCTCTATGGCCCATGAGCCGTCAATTGGATAACCCTGATCTAGTTCACCTTCCTGCTCAAAATAGCATCATCCCAGTCTAAACCATCACAGACAAAATGTTTATCTAACATGCACTTAAACACTTCCAATGACAGAGATTTTCTTTAGGTAGTCTGTTCCAGTACTTATCCACTCTCAGAGTAAGCAAGTTCTCCACAATACCCAGGCATTATCTCCCTTGTTGCATTATCTCCATTGCTCCTTGTCCTGTCCACCTCTATTTGATGACTGTTATCAAATTCCCCCTCAGGCTTCTCTTCTCTAGAATAAATAGCCCCAATTCTTCCAATTCTTTTTCATACTTCATGTATCATTTTTTGTTTCTCTCCTCTGGACTCTAATTTGGCCACATCTTTTGAAGTGCAATGCCAGCTTGGACATGGTCATGGGAGGCCTTGCCAAGTGCTGAACAGAGTGAAAAATGACTTACCCACAATTGCATACTACAACCCTGGTAATATGCCCAATAAGCTAATAGGGTATTTTGCAACAAAATTAGACCATTGACCTGTATTCAGTTTGCTGTTCACTATGGCACATCTTACCCTAATATTCCCACAGAGTTTGAGGCTATTGCTTGTAGCTGTGAAGAAAGTTTGCTTCACTGCATGCACTTTCTGATTCATGGAAGAGACATGTAGGCATTTGTTTTCCCTTCTTCAGCAAAATCACTCTCCAGTCACTGCTCCATGTAGGTGTGATGCCAAGCCCATAGCTGCCATGAAAACCAGCCTTTCCTGTTTGTACACGCTGAGCAAGTGCTCAAGGCCTGATGGCCCAAAGGTGTGCATGACGCTGAGAGCAGAGTGCTGACTGAGCATGCTGCTTTGTGAGGGAATGAGAAAAAAAGGAGCAAGTAAGGCAGGCTAAGGAGCTAACATGTGTCCCGAGACAGCAAGCAACCAGTTGAGGAAGAGCTGGCTCTCCTAGAAATCCTTGGACATATTTCTGTATCAATGACTTATCTTGCTTTTTGTTTCTTCTAAGTGCAACTCCAAAACATACTTGAGCAACCATTATCCCTTATGGCCAGGAGAACTAGATGTAACTGCCATACTTTGGCCACATCTCATGGCCAGCCTTGCTTTTCCACAGTTACCCCACCTCCACAGTCCCCTCCTTTCTCATGCTCAATTCATCGCCAAGTTCCAGGAAGGTGCTGAGCACGGGCTTTGTCTGCAGTCCGGGTTAATTAGCCACATTTCCTTGTCTCTTGTGTGTGATTCACCACAGAATGGGCTTTGACAGCACTTTCTAAACCTCCTAAAGGTACTGAGGCTTCATTAGTCTTCTGTATTTCCTCATAAATGAAAGCACACCGTTTTTAATAAAAATCTAAGAAAAGTTGTAGTTCAGACTGTACTCACTGGGAGCAGGTGTGAAGGGACAGGAGAGCTCAAGAATGGCCATAGATACCAAGCTCTTCCTTTCTAGGTCATCAGCAAAAGCTAGCACTGGGCAGTACTTGTCAAAGGCTGTTCCTGTCGGGCAGCTCTTTGGTGATTTATGAATTGAGGCTCACAGTCCATTTTCTAAGGAACAGATATTTTTGTGGCCAGAAACCCATCCCCAGTGGCAGCCTTGGCAGGGAGGCCAGGGACTAAATAAGCATGGAGTTACCCTTGCACTCCCAGAATGGCGTCCAGGCACATTGGCAGGGGAATGGGAGAAGGACTGTGCGGCAGCTGCTGAGGCTGTACCTTTCACCCATGAAAGATCAGAACAAGCACTGCTGTGATATATTCAAAAGTACTACTATTACCCTCCTGCAGAGCCTAGAAACATGGATACTTATATCAGTGGCTGAATGCAAATTGTTCTTGCAGTTCACATCCTTTTCAATGTGTGGCTGGGATGCTTCTCCAGGGGCTATTTTCATTTCAAACTACAGTTCTTGCCCAATTAGATCATCATGTCATCTCCTCTGAAGGAGGGAACAAAAATGTAGCTAACTGAGGTTCCCCTGCACATCAAGCTGCAGGCAGGCAGGGAAGGTGGGTGGGAAGGGAGGATGCTGCACTAGTGTTCTCTGGCTCTGCTCCTAGCGCAAACAGAAGTTCATACTTTCCAAGGCAGTTAAGCTAATGCTTTTCATAAGCCAATCAGCTCCCCACCCTGAGCAGCAGCAGCAAGTAACTGTTTCCTCTGAATATTGGATTTTGATTATTAGAGTTTACCTTTTAAGCCAGACAGACACCTGGAGCAAAATCCTGAGCCCTGGAGCCCTGGGGAGCACTCATCTACAGTGCCACCTGCGGGCCATGGGATGGTAGTATGGGAACTGGGCTCCTAGTCTAGCTCCTGCAGCCTGGTAGGAATGAAATACACGTGTTCACAGGAGGAAGTTACATAAAGAGTGGGGGGGGGATTGAAACATGGATCCTTTGGAAAGAGCAGGTTCAAAAATAACCTCACTCGTAAATGAGCTGTCTAGTATAAGTCTCTGACTTTCTTACCTATGCTTTGTGTGCCCTAGGAGAGCCTTCCCAGTACCAGTGGATCACTAGTGCATTGCACAGGCAAAGTGCTTTAAGTAGGGATGCAGTTACACTGTTTATACTGAACAGTAATCTTTATTCCCCAGCATTCCCTAGTGGCCCACTGACAGCACAGGTTTGTTAGGGTAGCCTGTGTCTGCACAGGGGGCTTCCGGCACAATTGTGTGGACCATGCCTCATCACCCATAAATAACCACGCTGGCGGACGTCTGTAGTTCAGACATAGCCCACACCAGCCAGGAGGCCTTTAATAGGCAGTTTGTGCTACCAGGCTCAGCGTAAAGAGAAAGAACTAACCAAGCATTGCAGCAGGAGCTCTTGAAGTGCAGCCCCACCTCCAGCTGGACTATGCCCTGTACAGACATACCTTGGCTGTTGTAGCCTGCACCAGGACTTTCTCCAGTCCATTAGACTTAGGCCACCTGTACATTACACCCTTTTGCCAGCACAGCTCTGGTGCCCAAGGATAAGCATGGACAAAGTTGCACTGATCAAACTGCATTTTTACCACTATAGAATATTTTGCTTGTGCAGGGCTCAAAGCATAGCTGTGCCAGTTCAGCTGCAGCTGCTTTGCTGGTATAGCAGGCTGATATCAGTGTGGTGCTTCTAGACCTAACTCAGAAGCAAACATGCAAAGGGGCAGAGTCAGAGCAACCTGAGAGACTGGAGCTGCAACAGCTGCAGACGCAAGGAAAGATTAGGTCTAATGGATATAGTTCCACACCCACAGAGAAGAAATACAACAGTAGGGAGAGGCACAAGCAAGCAGCCACACCTCTTCCACGAAAACCATTTTATTTTCAGTCTTTCATTCCCCACCAGTTAGGAAGGGCCCAACATGCTCCAGCCTTTCCCAAAATTCAGGAGTGTTTCCCTCACTGCTATTTCCCTCCGAAGCTATCCCCAAATCCTGATCGCCCTTCTTAGATGTGGCAGTGTCCTGATTTCAGCTATTACAAAACTCAACATGACCCAGTTCATTGTTTTGTGGGATATAATGCAGGACACAGAACAGATGTGCAGTTATTTTGGGCATGGCCAAGCCTGCATTATAGAGGCATAATCTCCCATGTGGCAGCTAAAGGAAACATGCTATGAGCTGAGGAGGTGAACTGAGTAAGAAAACTAGGTTCAAGGCATTTATCAAAGGCCTTCTTTGGTGTAGGGAGATCCTCGAGTCACAATTTTTAACAAACAACATTGGTTTAATTTTTAACTGGATGTTCAAGCCAATTTTGGGCCTGAGATTGGAACAGAGAAGGACCTAGAAGTGGTCTGAACCACCAACCAAACCCTACATTTATACACTAAAGAGAGGGCAGGAAAAGACAGGAAAGGGTCAATCTCCGAGGCCGTATGGAACTTCAGTTGACAACAACTGAGTCCAGCAAAATAAGCTCGACTCAGGGACAGCCCTTGTGACAGGAGACATCATGTCTTCCTGAAGAGTAGTGGCTTCACAGTAGCGTTGGGCAGAGAAATGCCAGAAGCTGTGCAATTCTGCTTGTGAAGCCATGTCATGCTTCTTGTCAGACTTCTTCAAGGGAAAGTCTGCACTAAAGTTTTTACCCAGACCAGTTGATTGCCAGTTAACTCCACACAGTTAGTCTGTGGGCACTTCCTAAATGTTTGCTCCAAACTACAAGTCTTTCTGCACCAGCTGACCTCTGGTTGAAAAAAACTCTTCAGCGAGACCAGCCTCAACCGCCCATCTATTATCATAAGTATTAACTGATATCAATGAGTCAAAATATCCCATGGAAAAAAAGCAGAGCGGTGCACGCAGGGGCAGTGTGCCCCTGCAGTGCGGAGAACACCTGGCTTTGTGGTCTGTGGTGCAGCAGACGTGTTTGTGGCGCCACATACCACAATGGCCGCAGGCGTGTGGATGCACTCTACCAGTCACACAAAAGCTACCTTCTCCCCTTTTTCTCAGTTCTCCCACCTCCTCTTCTGCCAGCCTCCCACATCCCACCTCCATTTCTCTCCCCTCTTGGTTCCTTCCTACTTCTGGTAGATACCCATCATTTTCCAACTTCTGCTCCTTCAACTTCTATTTTTCATTGTCAAATCTCATACCCATCCCATCCTCTTATCCTCCCTCCTTCCGCTCCTGGTGGTTTCCAGTCTGCCTCAGAAATGACCGCAGCCCTTCATTCACAATATTATCTCGTGCTCCCTCCACCCCACTTCACTCAGGGAAGCCTGGATTTTCCTGTCTAGCACCACTCTTCCAGCAGCTCACACAGCAACATCTCCTCTGAGACTCCTTGACTGAAAATCCTCCTACAGGAAAGGGATAAAGATTCAGGGCTTCTCCCATCTGCAATTTTCAGCTCTTTCCTGTCTTTCTCTCATGCATTTGAGCATCACTGACGCTTCTTTCTCCTTCCATTTTTCTGGTGCTTGCCTTGGGTTCAGTGGGAGAGAG
Source organism: Crocodylus porosus (assembly GCF_001723895.1). NCBI lineage: Eukaryota > Metazoa > Chordata > Crocodylia > Crocodylidae > Crocodylus > Crocodylus porosus. Next base: position 62,294,797 of record NW_017728907.1, read on the forward strand.
AAACTAAACTTCCCTGCTTTGGACACAAAACAAGCTCAGCCCGTTTCATACGGCAGTTACAACATTCACAGTATATCGTGAAAATGGAATCATGTGGTTTCTTCTGGGCAACTCAGGCCCAGCTCCCTCTTCACTGGTAGTTGAAGGGTTTGAATTTCTTTTCCTGGAATTTGGATACACAGCTTTCCTTACATCTGGATCTTTCAAATTTGGAGAAAATATAAGTGGTGATACTTTCCCCATGTGCCATCCACCCCACCAGCATGAAAATGAGATGTCACTCACACAGCAGGCCATGCATAGTACAAACCTCCCACTCTTTCTTACACAGGAAGTTAACAGGGGTCAGTGAGGACCTAGTCAGGGAACTACTGGAGGGACTGGACGTGTTCAGATCAGCAGGTCCTAACGATCTCCACCCCAGAGTGCTGAAGGAATTGGCAAAGGTCATTGCGGGACCCCTGGTATGGCTTTACGAGCACTCATGGTGCTCTGGCCAGGTGCCAGAGGACTGGAAAAGGGCCAGTGTGGTCCCCATTTTCAAAAAAGGGAGGAAGGAGGACCCAGGAAACTATAGGCCCGTTAGTCTTACCTTGGTCATGGGGAAGCTCTTTGAAAAAATTATCCAGGTGCACATCTGCGAGGGGCAAGCAGGGGAGTTTATGCTTAGGGGCAATTAACATGGGTTCATTCGAGGCAGGTCCTGTCAGACCAGCCTGGTGGCCTTCTATGCCCAGATCACAAAAGTCTTAGACACAGGTGTTGCGGTGGACGTAGTCTTTCTGGATTTTAGGAAGGCCTTCAACACTGTCTCTCACCCCATTCTCATTAAAAAATTAGGTCACTGTGGTGTTGATGCCTACACAGTCAGATGGGTCGCAAATTGGCTGGAGGGCCGCACGCAGAGAGTGGTGGTGGATGGGTCATTTTTGACCTGGAGGGATGTGGGCAGTGGGATCCCCAGGGCTCAGTCCTGTGGCCTGCACTGTTCAACCTCTTCATCAGCAACTTGGACAAGGGGGTGAAAAGCACCTTGTTCAAATTTGTGTACGACACTAAGATGTGGGGAGAAGTGGGCATGCTGGAGGAGAGGGACAGGCTGCAGTCAGAGCTGGACAGGTTACAGGGGTGGGCGGATGAGAACAGGATGGGTTTCAATACTGACAAGTGCAAGATGATGCACCTGGGGAGGAAGAACCAGCACCATACCTACAGGCTGGGGAACTCCCTTCTTGACAGCACAGAGGCCGAAAAGGATCTTGGAGTCATTATTGACTCCATGATAAATATGGGCCGACAATGTGGGGATGCGGTCAGGAAGGCTAACCGCACATTGTCATGTATCCACAGATGTATCATGAGCAGGTCCAAGGAGGTGATCCTTCCCCTCTATGTGACATTGGCCAAGCCGCAGCTGGAGTACTGTGTCCAGTTCTGGGCACTGCACTTCAGGAGGGATGTGGACAGCATCAAGAGGGTCCAGAGGAAGGCCACTCTCATGATCAGGGGGCAGCAAGGCAGGTCCTACGAGGAGAGGCTGTGGGACCTGAACCTGTTCAGCCTCCACAAGAGAAGGCTAAGGGTAGCTGTCTACAAACTGACCAAGGGGGACCAGCAGGCAATGGGAAAGTCCCTGTTCTCCCGAGCACTACCAGGGGTAACAAGGAATAATGGCCATAAGCTGATGGAGAGTAGATTCAGGCTAGGTATCAGGAGGCGCTACTTCAGTCAAGGTGGCTGGGATCTGGAACCAACTTCCAAGGAGTGATTGCTCCTTCCCTGGGGGTCTTCTAAAGGAGGCTAGACAGACACCTTGCCGGAGTCATTTGACCCCAGCTTTCTTTCCTGCCCGTGGCAGGGGGTCAGACTATATGATCTGCTCAGGTCCCTTCCTACCCTACCAACTATGAAACTATGAAACAATGTTGACATCTATGAGGCCTTGTCTACATAACAGAGTTCTGCCAGCACAGCTATGTTATGTGAAAGATTTCATCCCATAACCATGTCGGCAACATCCCCAATATAGACAAGGCTCAACTAAGAGGAGGCAGTTTTCTGCCAGCAAAGCTTCTTGTTGGAAAGAGTTGGTGTAGGCGACTTGGAAACATAAACATAAACTGAGAAACAACACCTATGCTAAGAATAAAGCGAGTTTGTACTCTGGTGCAGACAGAAGTGCAGCTCCCAGCTGTAACTCAGAACAATTTTTGCAAAGCATTCTGAGTTAAAGTGTTACCCCAGACCAAACAGAAGTTCACTGTTAGTTCTGCAGGGAGGGGAAACTAGCTGAGGGCTGGGAGCCTGCAGCCAGGTTCCCATAACAATAGCCTGGGCGCTCTGCCAGTGTTGCTGTTTTCAGAATGGGAGAGGGGAAAAACAGAAGAGGGAGCTCATTCTTGGAGCTCTCCAGCTGGTGCCGAAGGGTGGGGTGGGTAAACTGGAAGCCCCTCTCCTTGGGGGAGGGCTGAAAAATCTCCAGACTGTACTTCCTTTGCTCCCTTTCCCCCCTCCCATTCTGAAAACAGGGACAGGCTGGGAGCTCTGCAAATACAAGTGACAAAAGATGCTACATTTGCAAATCTTTATCTGGTACCTCATGCAATGAGGGGTTAGATTTTCACCTGATCAGCTGTTTCTGAAGCTGATTGCAGCCACGCACTTGTGTTTGGTCACAACTATAAACTGCTTTCTGTGTCCAGATCAGGCAAAGATTGTCACTTCTGTCTGCACCCAAAGTTTGAGCCTAATTGTTTTAGACCCTCTGCATGCTCAGATGTTACTGCACCTCTTTTCTTCACTTCATGTTTGAGGATTTTTCTTCAGAACCAGGAGGGTTACAAAGTTATTTTTTAATAAAATGAAGGTTGAGATTATGAAGCATAAGACAGTAGCTTTGTTGGTGTGGGTAGATGGCCTATATCCAGTATACTAACCCATAAATGAGCTCCTTCTCATTTCCACCTGAGCTTGGCAGTTTGCTTTCATGATTCTCTCATTACAATCTGCTACTCTCATCTTGGAGGCCTAAACGTTGCCACCTCCTCATTTGACCTTGAAACAGCTCTACTGGGGAAGAAAATACAGAAATAGAGGTTCATGCTAGTCTACAGTGTCTGAGATCAAAATGTCCTCTTTCTGTAGCAGGACTAGGAGAACAACCTGGAAACTGCACAGACAAGTTTAAAAAAGTGCTTTTTAGAGAGTACACCCCTGGACATCTCCTCTCAAAGGCTAGCGGGGGTTAAGTGCTACAAGGCTTGTTTGGGAAAAGAGAGGACACCTCCCCTCCCCTCCACAGTTGTTTTTATGTCAGTGCTAGCTGCCAATTGGGAGAATCCCAAAGAGAGAATGAGCAGAGCTCTGTTGGGTTTCTAAAAGGGAATTAAAGGCTCTTCATGTGTACAGCACACAGGGTAAATTTACTCCAGTCTCCTAGGAGTCAGCTGAGGCTTTTATTTGCTTTGATATCTTTGATTAAAACAAACTCTTTGTGTGCTGTCAATAGGCACAAAAAAAAAAAGCCTCTGTTGGAGGGAATGGCTGTCTTAGCCAAATTAAAAGGGCTGGCTTCTCTCAAGTACTGCTGCCTACAGCATATTATTTGAAAGTCCTAGAGACGTGGGACTTTCATACAGATTACCTTTAGATTACCTAACCACTAATGGCCAGGGTCTTCTCAAAGGCCTTTTATCAGACCATGGCCCAGGTAAATGCAGGGCACAAAGATAACAGACTCTTCCTCACATCTGCTTGCGGGAGACCTGGTTTTCTAGTATCTAACTCTTGCTGTTATTGTGTATCCTTCTTCCCACACTCATCAGAAAGTTGTTTGGCCAGTGGAGCCACACAGCCAGCAACACACCACCAGTCCTGACCCTCAGGACAGGCTCCGCAGAGCCCAGGCAAAGGGCAGGCAGGAGCTCCAGTACAAAGCTACTGCATGGCCTCCTAGCATCCAGTTTCTCAAAATCGCCTTCAGAGGCAGAGCACGATTTGCTGCACAGCAACAGAAACAGTTTCACACAACAGAATTGTGTGAAACTTTTTGAACACTAGAAAAAAATAATCAGTTCAGCAACATCCATCAACCCAGAGTTTGCACTTAAGTAGGTCAAATCATATTAAAATGCCATGTAGTTATTATAGCAAGGAAGAAAGATTTCAAATGGTTTGTCAAACAAAAGTCAGATCAAGAGGCAAATATGGTCAGGTTGGATTATGCAAGCCAGTATTCATAAGTGGAGTCTTTACTTACATGAGATGTTCCAGGGTGGATCTCATTCCCTACTTCAATGAGTAAATAGGGGGCAGAACATCATAATTTATTGGATTAAGGATTACATTTAAAGTCAGGCATGTTTTTCTCAGGTGCCCTTCTGCCCTAGTTTTTCTTGTGTCTTGCATTTTTGTGGGCCTCTTACCAAGGAAATAAGGTCCTTTAATATCATCTCAGTCCCAACAACATAATCATAAGACAAACACTAAAATAAATTTTAAATAAGCAAGAGGCTCTTCCCTGTTTGGGGGACAAGACTTTTCCAAGTTAGATATATTTCAGGACTCAGAAAAAATGAAGCTTGACTGCACGTGGTTATTTGTCCAGTTACTGGGGAGAAGTCTTGTAATCCAAATAAAGTGAGGCAGAAAAGTAGAGAAGCTATAGAGTCCACAGAATTACCTCCTAGAGAAATACCTGAAGCAACCTCAGTGGTACAAACCTGATATTTCACAGCAGAGATTTTTCTCTGAGAGTTGGTTTTTGCTGGCGACCATGGCACAAACTGCTAGTGGGTCCCTACAAGATCCATCTAGATTCCAGGGGCTCCACTGAAGGCTAGGTCTAGATCCACCTTCATCTTAGCCAGGGTCTAGAATACTCTTCTGCTCCCTACCCGGGCAACTCCACTGACAGTGCACCACTAAAGCTGCCACAGGCTCTAAAGATTTCCCCAGGTGAGGACTACATGAAAAGTTATGTTGCTGAGGCTGTATTACCTTTTCTCAATAATCTCTAGTGATTAGTAGAGGGGCACTATGGGAACAAACATCAGGTTCAGCCCACTGCAAGGTAAGCCCACTCAGCCCTTATTCCATCTTGATCTGCTGGGGCACCACATGATCCTAGAGGTTGGACAGGAACAATGCTGTAGAGGACCCTTTCCCATTCTGTAGTACATTTGTGGCATAGGGTTTTCCCCATTGCTACAGTGGATCTTATATCTGTCCTCTTAAATCCAGGAATATTCTTTTTCAGACCCTGTGCATGTGTTTGTAGGTTTCTCCTGCTTATTTTTACTGTTTCTATCCATGGACAAATACTTAAACAGCATAATAGCAACTTTTTGAAGATCATTCAGTAAATCAAATTTAAATGAAGCTCATGATGTTGAGCACTTAGACCTGGTCAAATCAACAGGAATAATCATGAAGAGGTCCTAACATCTTATTCTGAGGGCATGTCAACACATTCATAAATGTGCTTTAAGTAATGCGTATTAAATTTAGTATCTCCATCGTGGTACTAGAAAAAGGTGCATTAGCCTATTTTAACGCACATTACCTAAACAGCACTGTTTTTGTGACACTTTAATGTGCATTAAAATAGGCTAATGAGCATTAAAGTGCACGTGCAGATGTGCCCTCAAGGAAGTCCAGATCAGGGTTTGTGGTACCAGTGTTTGGCAACCTGCATGGCATAAGGATTAAAACTGGCTGTGTCTCTACTTGGCTTTGAACTATACACTTGCTATGAAACACTTCCTCATTGTGCAAATTAAAGGAATGTTATAGAAAACATATCAGTAAGAGACAGTAAGAAATTGAAATAAAGAGCTCTACAAAGTGTTCAAAAGATTTTAGGAAAAAAATGTAGAAACTGAACAGTGAAATGTGCATTACAAATGACATGGGAATGGGAGACATAGCTGTATTTGCCTCAGAAATATGCAGCTAAGTCTAACGCATTATAAAGTGCTTTAAATGTATTACCTCTTACCTCAGGAAGGTGTCAAGCTACAGATATTAATCTGATCTGCTAATACTGATGCTGTCAGTCACAGAATCATAGAAAGTCAGGGTTGGAAGAGGGCTCAGGGGGTCATCTAATCCGGCCCCCTGCTCAAAGCAGAAACATTCCCAACTAGAGCATCCCAGCCAAAGCTTTGCCTAGCCGGATCTTAAAAAACTCCAAGGATGGAGAGTCCACAACCTCTCTGGGTAACCTGTCCCAGTATTTCATTACCTTCCTAGTGAGAAAATTCGTCCTAATATCTAACTTAAACTCGCCTTGCTGCAACTTGAGATCATTGCTCCTTGTTCTGTCATCTGTCACCACTGAGAACTGTCTAGGTCCATCCTCTTTCAAATCCCCTTCAGGTAGTTGAAGGCTGCTGTTAAATACTCTCTGTCATCTCTTCTCCACTGAATAAGCCCATTTCCCTCAGTGTCTCCTTATAAGTCATGTGCCCTAGCCCCCAAACCATTTTTGTTGCCCCCCCACTAGACTCTCTCCAACTTGTTGACATCCTTTCTGTAGTAGGGGGCCCAAAACTGAACACAGGACTCAAGATGTGGCTTTACCAGTGCTGAATAGAGGGGAATAATCACTTTCCTTTACCTGCTGGCAACACACCTACCAATGTAGCCCAGTATATCTTCTTGGCAACCAGGGTACACTGCTGGCTCATATTCAGCTTATTGTCCACTGTCACCCCCAGGTCCTTTTCTGCAGAGCTGCTGCCCAGCCAGTCAGTCCCCAGCCTGTACGACTACATGGGATTGTTCCCTCTTAAGTACAGGACTTTGGACTTGTCCTTGTTGAACCTCATGAGATTCCTTTTGGCCCAATCTTCCAATCTGTCTAAGTCACTCTGAATCCTAGCCCTATCTTCCAGCATATATACTACTCCCCCAGCTTGGTGTCATCTGCAGACTTACTAAGATGTGGGGCAAGGTGGACACATTTGAAGGGAGAAAGAGGCTGCAAATAGTTTAGACAGACTACAAAAATGGGCAGATGAGAATGGGATGTGGTTCAACGTAGATAAATGAAGGGTGCTGCACCTTGGGAGAAGGAATCCACAGCATACATACAGGCTGGGGAGTTCCCCTCTTGAAAGCACAGAGGACGAAAGGGATCTTGGAGTCATTACTGACTCCAAGATGAACATTAGCCGCCAATGCCAGACCACAGCCAGCAAGGCCAACCATACCTTGTCATGCATCCAAAAATGCATCTCAAGCTGGTCCAGAGAGGTGATACTCCCCCTCTATGCAACACTGGTCAGGCCAAAATTGGAGTACTGCGTCCAGTACTGGGCGCCGCACTTTACAAAGGACGTGGCCAGCCTGAAGAGAGTTCAGAGGAAGGCCACCCGTTTGGTGAGAGGGCAGCAGGACAGGCCCTATGAGGAGAGACTGAGGGACCTGTACCTGTTCAGCCTCAGCAAGAGGAGGCTGAGGGGGGACCTGGTGGCTGCCTACAAACTCATCAGGGGAGATCATCAGCAAAAAGGAAGAGCCCTTTTCTCCCCAGCACTACCTGGGGTGACAAGGAACAATGGTAATAAGCTGATGGAGAATAGGTTTAGGTTAGAGATCAGGAGGCAATATTTTATAGTTAGGGTGGCCAGAATCTGGAACCAACTTTCTAGGGAAGTGGTCCTTGCCCCTACCTTGGGCAAATTCAAAAAGTGGTTAGATGATCACCTGTCTGGGGCTTGTGAACCCAGGATTCATTCCTGCCTGTGGCAGGGGGTCAGGCTAGATGATCTGTTCAGGTCCCTCCTGACCCTAGCTACTATGAAACTATGAAACTATGAAGGTGCAGTCTATGCCAGCTTGCTAAATGGGTACTTTGCGTCAGTTTTTCACCAGTCCCATGGGATGCCCCTGCCCACTGTGGGGCAGGGAGGCCCAGGTGAGGGCGATTCCTTGCCCTCCATTGAAGCTGACCTCATGAAGGAACACCTCAACAGGCTGGATACCTTCAAGTCAGCCAGCCTTGATGGTTTACACCCAAGGGTACTCAAGGAGCTGGTAGCATCATAGCTCAGCCCCTGGCACGGATCTTTGAACTCGTGGTGCTCTGGTGAAGTGCCCAAAGATTGTAAGAAGGCCAGTGTCATGCCAGGCTTCAAGAAAGGGAGGAGAGTAAATCCAGCAAACTACAGGCCCATCAGCCTGACCTCTATCCTGGGGAAGGTCTTGGAAAAAGATTATCAAAGAGACCATCCATAACAGACTAGCTGACGGCAACATCCTGAGGGATACCCAGCATGGGTTTGTTATGGGTCGGTCTTGCTTGATCAATCTTATTTCCTTTTACGACCAGGTGACCTATCACCTAGACAAGGGGGAAGAGATTGATGTCATATATTTTGACTATAAAAAAGCCTTCAATCTGGTATCCCACGATCACCTCTTGGCAAAACTGGGTAACTGTGGCCTCGACCTCACCACGATCCACCGGCTGGGGAACTGGCTCCATGATAGGACCCAGAGGGTGGTGGTTGACAGAAGCCAATTGTCTTGGTGCACGGTCTCCAGTGGGATCCCTCAAGGCTCTGTCCTAGGGCCTATACTGTTTAACATCTTCATCAATGATGTGGACATTGGTGTCTAAAGCGGACAGGCCAAGTTTGCTGAAGACACCAAACTCTGGGGTAAAACACCCACACCTGAGGACAGGAGGGTGATCCAGGCTGACCTGGACAGGCTCATGAAATGGGCAGACGAGAACCTGATGGTGTTCAACACCAAAAAATGCAAGATTCTCCACCTTGGGAAGAAAAACCTGCAGCATTCTTATAGGCTCGGCAGTGCTACGCTGGTTAGCACTACAGATGAAAGGGACTTGGGGTCATGGTTGACCACAAGATGAGCATGAGCCTTCAATGTGATGCTGTGACTAGTAAAGCAAGCAAAACGCTGGCTTGCATCCATAGATGCTTCTCAAGCAAATCCCAGGACGTCATTCTCCCGTTGTACTCGGCCTTGGTGAGTAGTGCGTCCAGTTTTGGGCTCCACAGTTCAAAAAGGATGTGGGGAAACTTGAGAGGGTGCAAAGAAGCGCCATGTGCATGATCAGAGGACAGGAAAACAGACTTTATGATGACAGCCTGAGGGCCATGGGGCTCTTCAGCCTTGAAAAGTGCAGGCTCAGGGGTGATCTGGTGGCCACATATAAGTTTATCGGGGTGCTCATCAGGATCTGGGGGAACGTTTGTTCACCAGAGTGCCCCAAGGGATGACAAGATCAAATGGTCACAAACTCCGCTGCGACCGATTCAGGCCGGACATAAGGAAGAACTTCTTCACTGTCCGAGCCCCCAAGGTTTGGAATAGCCTGCCGCTGGAGGCGGTTAAAGCACCTACTTTGAATGCCTTCAAGACACATTTGGATGCTTAGCTTGCTGGGATCCTATGACCCCTGCTGACTTCCTGCCCCTGGGGCTGGGGGCTGGACTCAATGATCCTTCGGGGTCCCTTCCAGCCCGAACATCTATGAAATCTATGAAATCTTCCAGGTCATTGATGAAGACATTGAACCATGAATGACTGGTGCCTCCCAAGATAGGGGAGGCACAATTTGTGGGTGGCATCGTTGGTGGCAGGGTGGCAAGCAGCAACTGCCCACAGAAGCTGGTGGTGGCGGTGGGAGAGGGGGTTGCAAGCAGCGAGTGGTAACCGCCCACAGAAGCCAGTGGCAGCGGCAGGGGTGGCAAGCAGTGACCAGCCGCAGAAGCCGGTGGCGGCAGCCAATCTTGGGGGGGGGGGCCACGTGTTCCCCCTGTGCCCCTTCTACAAGTTGCCTATGCATTGAACAAAACCAGCCCCAGGACAGACCCCTGGGGCACTCCACTTGATACTGGCTGCCAACTAGACATCTAGCCATCGATTACTACCCTCTGAGCCTGATGCTCCAGCCAGTTTTCTATCTACTTTACAACCCATTCATCCTGCCCATACTTCCTTAACTTGCCTGTGAGAATGTAGTGGGAGACTGTATCAAAAGCCTTGACTCCCTACGCCTGAAGAAGGGTGATTGCACCCAAAAGTTTGCTACGAACTTTTTTCCAACTACTCAGTTGGTCTAATAAAAGATACCACATCTACTCAAAGAACCTTGCCTTGCTAAAATCAAGGTATACCACATCCACTGGTCCCCCCACATCTACAGTGCCAGTCATCTCATCATGGAAGTTTGGTCAGGCATGACTTGCCCCTGGTGAATCCATGCTGACTGTTCCTAATCACCTTCTCCAAATCCTTAGAAATGGATTCCTCAAGGATCTGCTCCATGATTTTTCCAGGGATTGAGGTGAGGCTGATTGGTCTGTAGTTCCCTGGACCCTCCTTCCCTTTCTTAAATATGGGCATTATGTTTGCCCCTTTCCAATCATTTGGGACATCTCCTGATTGCCATGAGTTTTCAAAGATGATGGCCAGTGGCTCTGCAGTCTCATCAGCCAACTCCTTCAGCATCCTCAGGTGCATCCCATCTGGCCTCATGGACTTGTACATGTCCAGCTTTTCCAAGTAGTCCCTAACCTGTTCTTTTGCCACCATTGGCTACTTACCTCCTCCCCAAACTGTGCTGCCCAGTGCAATAGTCTGGGAGCTGACCTTGCCTGTGAAGACTGAAGAAAAAAAGGCATTGAGCAGTTTAGCCTTTTCTTCCTCTGTCACAAGGTTGCCTCCCCCATTCAGTAAGGGACCCACACTTTCCCTATCCTCCTCATGCTACCAACATACTTGTAGAAACCCTTCTTGTTACCCTTCACATCTCTTGCTAGCTGCAACTCCAATTGCGCTTTGGCCTTCCTGACTTCATCCCTGCATGCCCAAGCAATGCTTTTATATTCCTCCCTAGTTATTTGTCCAAGTTTCCACTTCTTATAAGCTGCCTTTTTGTGATTTAGTTTACTAAAGAGTTCCCTGCTAAGCCAAGCTGGTCTTCTGCCATACTTGCTAGTCTTCCTGCACATCGGGATGGTTTGTTCCTGCACTCTCAGTAAGGTTTCTTTAAAGTACAGCCAGCTCTCTGGGACTCCTCTCCCCTCCCCGCCTCAGTCTGGCTTTCCAGGGGATCCTGCGCATGAGTTCCCTAAGTGAGTCAAAGTCTGCTTCTCTGAAGTCCTTTCCTCAGGATTGTGAACTTAACCTTGTGGTCACTTCTGCCCAAGTTGCCATCCACTACCACATTTCCCACCATTGATTAGGAAATTATTTGCAGAAGGTAAGAAGAACATACAACAAAGTTCTGGGATTTTGGTGGTTTGTTGCTGACAGTCTTCCTGCTTTATTTGTGTAAATCCCATACATCCCTGTAGTATACACATTTGGCCTAAAACGGAAACTATACATTTTACTGTGACTAATGAAAAAAAGACTGATTCCAACATGTTAAAAGCAGGTCATGTAACTGCCTCTGCTGCTGATATGCCAGACTAAACTAGACAACTATTCATTAAGGATGATTACTGCATGGATAATTAAATCAGCTCTTCCCTGATGCAAGACTCAGCTTCAGTGACCCACTAGAGGTCTCTCTTCACCCCAAGCAAAGCTTCAAAACTCAAAGGCAGAGCAATAAATGGACCAATGGACTGGAATAGATATGTAAAGATTTCTGCACTGTGTGCACTGCTCATGTGCTATTATGTGCACAAGATAAAAATGAGACCAGGAAAACCAGATGTACTGCATTAATTGTCTGTGTGTAATGCAAGATTAATTTTAAAATCAAATCAAGCATTCTCAGTTTATGAACACTGCCTCCTGGGACTGCCACTGCAAACACCCTACCTATTTCCTCTTGTATAATAGGTACCAAAATCCTGGAAGTGAGGCAATGTGGCTACCTCAGAGCAGGCCTGAGGAGGCCTGAGCACATAACAGAGGCGATGGGATTTGGCATGTGTGGAGCAGGTGGGAGCATGGAAGATGTGCTTCAGAGCCACTGCCCTGAGTGTGGCACAGAGATAATGCAGTTAAACTTTCTGAAGCACCTTTCACCCCCCAAGAATTTATCTACTTTACTATATCAAGGAATCACTTCACTCTCCATTGAAATACAGGTGGGTAGAACTCAGCTGATTTTCAACAAGTGCATCAACAGTACTCAATGGTCAGGAACAAGACTGTTGAAACTTCAGGGGTATTTAGGGATGGAAACATTAATACCCTGAGCTGAAATTTGGCCAGAACTGTTGGATTAGTTCTCACTTACAAATGTTACATGGGGGATTTATAATAACCTCAACAGAAGCCTCTCTGAAGTGGTGGCAGTCTGGTCCACGCTACAATGCATCACCAATGCAGTTATGTCAGCTAGGAGTTTACAAAACACTCAGTGTGGACATAACTGTGCTAACAGAAAAGGGTTTCTGCTAGTATAGCGTCATTCAGAACGACAGTGTAATCCTTGTTATCCCCAAGAAAACTCCTTCTTTAGCATATGCCACATCTCTGTGGGGAGTGTTCATGGCAGTAGCTGGCATAGCTATAAAGGCAGCAACTCTAATGGACACAAGCCTAGGATCCTTTGGTGCCCACATGAGGAATTGGTTGGAATAGAAGTGCCACACTGGGTCAGAGCAATGGTCCATTTAGCTCAGTATCCTGTCCCTGATGGTGGCAAGTAGTAGATGCTTTAGGGGGAGAATATATGACTGGAGCATATCTAGAGCACTGCATTGCCTGTCATACTCTCCCTGGTATCAACTATAATTCATTTAGGAATGTCAAAGGATGCATCCTTGACTGCTCTGTTTAATAGCTGCCGATGGACCCATCCTCCACAGAACTGTCTTACCCTTTTTTAATCCAGTTATACTACCTGTCTCTACAGCCTTCTGTGGCAGTTAGTTCCACAAGATAACATTGCATACAAAAAGTACTTCCTTTTCTTTAAGTCTCCCTCCTGATAATTTCAGTGGGTGCCCCCTAGTTCAGCATCAACTCAGCACTTTTCTTCATTGCAACAGTTAGCTCAAATCACTACATTCAACTTAATGCCACTCCAGCTAACCCAGATCAAGCACAAATACCCAGGCTGAGAAAAATACTCAGATTAACCAAAGGGCAGAGTCAGAAAAATACTCAGACTAACCAGTCTCATGCTGTAGACTGTAGCTGCTTTCCCCCTGTGTAAATAATTTAAGGGTGCAGACAGAAGTTACATTTGTCATGTGATCGGCCCCTTGAGAGCACTCTACAGCTATGCCCTGACAGACCTGGCAGAAGTGCACAGCTGCAGAGTGCTTTAAATTGCCCAATCACATGACAAATTAACCCTCGTTACATGGGTTCAAATGAAAATGTTGCAAAGCAGAGCACCTCCATTAAATTCTGTCTGATTGGGGCTGGGCTGATGCAGCCTGCCCTGCGCACAGAGCTGCCTGCACAATGGGATTGAGGAGAAGGGAGGGGAGGGAGCTCATGCTGGGGTTTCCCCAGCCTGCACTGGACAGGGAATGAGTGGATTAGAGCCCTCTGCCTTTGGGGAAAAGGGGGGAATCCAATCCACTTGCAGACACAGATCCAGACACACCGCTCCTCAGCTGGATCAACTCCAAAGTAGAGCTCAATCCCCCACGCTCCCAACCCAACAGTGAATGTCTGTTGGGTCAGGAGGGTCAATCTAACTCATGGCACTTTCTGTGAAGTTGGGGAGCTGCACATCTGTCAGTGCCCTAAGTGCTCAGCAGCTCTTGAGCTACAGCCCATACCCTGTGATGGGCCAGTGAGCTTTAGTGCAAAGCATCACTTAAGCTATAGGTGTGTGGGGGCAGGAGGGGACATGAGTCATGTTAGGAACAACACTTGAGTTACAACTCAAGCTAACACTACAGTGAACAATGCTACTGGCATCCTTAGCAACGTACTGATTTACTACCAATATACCACACTTTCAAAGCAGAAATGAAGAACCAAACCAAAACCATCCTTGCACTGCACTTTTGAGTATTTTCCTGATCCACAAGCAACCAGTAAGGCATTGATCAGTATTATCATTAATTTGGGGTACTTAACTCAGACTTGGTCAGAGCCTAATTTTCAGAGATGCTGAGCACCTGCATCTCCATGGGAAGTCAGTGTAATTTGTGGATGCCCAGCACTTATCAAAAACCAGCTCCAAGGTAAGCTAAGTCATGCACCAGGGAGGCACCCATGTAAAATCAGTGGCACCTCTTGACCAGTTTGGTCACAGCGTTCTCTGAGTATTACCACAGAGATAGGCATTGCCTCTTTCTCAGCCAACTCTTCCCTTGATGGTTACTTATTGGTTATGCAAATACTCCAGAGTAGCAGGACAGAAATGGGATGCCCCGGGACAAAAGGCTGAGATCCCAAAAACAGAGGATATAGACATGGCTCAAAGCCACACTGCCCACCTTTGCCCCTGCCTCAAGTGCAGGAATAGAGTAACCGGGAATGAGGCCACTGGTCTCTACCTGGCTCCTCCTATTCCCTTCCTGGTCAGTGGCTTATTCCAGCAGGCAACCTGTCACCATTTGACAGAAAAACATGGAGAAATTCTCAGGGAGGTTTCTATCCTCCTAGTCCTTTTACTTTGGGACGAGGTGATCTCCCTCCCTTTAAAATTTGCTGTGAAATTACATCCCAACTGGCTTGAGTTAGCTGTTAAAAACTGTTAGCCAGATCAGGGGAGTGAGTAACAGCCTGAATCAGGCATACCTATCACTGCCTTGCTGTCCTGAACTGCTAGGGAAACCCCCAACACAGTTTGTAGTTAGCTGTGAAGTTTTTAGCTGTGCATAAGCTCGTATTTTGTTTCCCATCTTAACCTTTGTGGTAGCTTACTGCAGCAGCGCGAGTATGTTCTGAGGTCATGGTAGCTGTGAGCTTAGATAAAAAGACAAACAAGTGGAAAGTTATAGTGGCTGGTGGCTTAGATAAGATAATAAAAGAAATGTCAATGCAGCAGCTCCCTGATGCCTCTTATGTTTTATGAAAACAAACAACAGGGTGAAATTTCCACACCTCTTTCCTTTGGCAAAAAGAGGAATCTGCATTACTGCTGAGAGGGGACTCTCATTTTCAGTCACTCACCCCAATTACCCATGTTTGTGCAGGCATTACTAAAAAGGAGATCCTTGAGGATGGTGGTACACAGAAACACTTTTCTGTTTAAAATGCCATAAAAATGGGTAACATCCTGACCTCATTGAAATCAATGAGAGTTTTGCCACTGACTTCCCAGGGGGTCAGGATTTCATCCAGTCTATCTTTCAATACTGGAAACTGACCATGATGAAAAAGTGGGTACATCAAATCTTGCTTTAGAATAACCCACAAACCAGAAGTACCCTCTTTACTATTCCTTGAGGCGAGAGGTAAAATACCTGGGTGGGCAGAACAGCAGTCCATTGCATAGGGCTGTGTGCTAGGAGGCCACGGCCACCTGGACAGCCTACATGTACTTGGCCTCGATTTGTCATCTTACCACAGGCTTATCCTAGGACAGAAACCAAGACTCAAGTCTAAATCTTTTCAGGACAGGAAATTACTTTATTTCTCAAAGCCGAAGATAAACAGCCATCTGCTGTCTCACCCAGTTTTTACTTCACACTTCCCTTCTGCCTAGGGCTCACGGCACAACCAATTTGCCAGTACTCTTCAGGTCATATCCTGAGATACGGACTTCTTTGAGTTGCTCCCTGTTGATCTGGGCTCAATTTCTCCCCTTGAATAAAGTTTTCTCCTGAACATTTGTTCTGTCCTCAACACGTCACCCCATCTTGTACCTAACATCCCTGCACAGACTGGGCTTTCTGCAGTCTCCTTTAGTTGGGTCCCCTTGCCCTGCCCTCAGAGGAACTATAGAGCCGTAGCCATGACTGGATCTGACCCACAGCACAGGGGATCAGCAGCAAGGAGCTCTGCTCAGCACATCTCCCTCCCTGCTCTGCACCATCCCACTGATCCCCTCCCCAGCCCTTCCTGCTCCCTCCCTTCCCCTACAGCAGGCTCGGGGAAGAGGATCTGCCCAGCCGCCACTGTGGTTGCTGCTGTTGCCAGCTGAACCTGGCTTCCCATGAAGCCCAGCTGGAGAGGGTTAGGGGTGGAGAGCATGTTGCTGAGCACAGAGGGAAAGAGAGGGCAGGTTCTTACCTGGTGGCTTAAAAAAGTCTCTAGCTGCTACTCCCATAGCATGGTCTGCCCATCCCTGTGGGGAGGAGGTGAAGAGGGAGAAATAACACACTAGGAGAGTGGGTGCAGTCAACTCTGCAGCACCTGTTGCTGCTCCCAAGCCCCCTTTACCAAGTCTTGGATCTGCCCATGATTCCAAGTTGTGTTCATTCTGTCTGGAAAAAGAAACCTGCCAGGAGACCTGCAGGTTCATGCCAAGGAATTTTCGTATCAAATATTAAACAGTTACAACCAAATCTTTATGAATAAGTTATAGGCCAAAAGTTACTTCCTGAAACTCTATATCTGTACCGTGTCTAGCACAGCAGGGCCATAATCCCAGGTGTGACATGAACCTATTTCAGCAATGCAAACAACCAAAACAATAAAGATATAATTTTTGTTTGATTTATTTTAATTTACTCATGTAATGATGATACTTATTACATGATTCATTTCAAATAAATCAGAGAAAATTGTATTCTGGTTTGCAGAATTCATTTTCTGTTCATGATGGCAAAATCCATCAAATAAATTAGTTGTTGTAAGTTATTGGCAGCTCTAGTTATAAATGAAAATAAAACCAACATGAGGCCATGGAACTACATTAGTCTCTTGCCTTTAACAAGTGCAAATATTTCTTTAACGATTTGGTTTGAAAAAGATGACATCACAACTATGTTAGAAAGACAGGCATATTGCTATGTTGACATAGCAGACGTATTTTATCTGTGTGGGAAAAATATATTCTTATAGAAGTTTTATAGAATTTAAAAGAAAGTGGTGATTTTTTATAGATTTCTTTTAACCATTTTTTAGAACGTAATAAACAATGATATCTCTGCTATAGAAGGATACTGAAAGATTTAAAAAATCTACAGAAGTGCATCTTTCTCTATTTAGTTCAATTTTCAGAACATTATTTAGCAAGCTGTCTCTTGAACATATTGGTTTCATTTCAGTTAAATTCTACAGAACTTTTCCATATTTTTTAACTGCATGATAGGTGAAGGTGGCAGCAACATCTAGAGAGTTAAGGCTGTCTAGGGACCATCTTTATAACCTTGCTGATCTTCAACCAGATGTTAACTTTTCTGATGAGGAGTCTTTCTCAAGGAGAGTTTTCAAAAATAAAGTCTCAGCAAAAATCTTCTTCTAGCTATTTCTGAGGATTGGGCAAAAATATTTGGTTTTGCCAATGTTAAAAAACCTTGTAGCTAGTTTGTTGAAAAGCTCTAGCACTTTCTTGCTGTGGTGTAAGGACTGGAGTGGGCTCTGGATCACTCAGAGATCAGGAATACATTGTTTGTTCCCATAAATAACCATCCATATTTGATCAAATCAAAAGCCTCTGAAGATCACTGCTTGCAAATGCTCAGAGTTTGTTGGCTTAATTCTCTAAAGATTTTATCTGCATGGAGTGTAGTCAGCCCAGAACAGCTGATCAGGACTCTTCCAGTTGCCTGTACAGAAACCAACAGTGTGAATGGTCACCAAAACTGAGGGCAGAGAGAGAGAGAATGCGAGCATCTCTCCTTTTCTCAGAGTGCTACCTGATTGGCAAGATGGAGTATATTTACTGCCTAATTAGCTCTGCAGTAACGTCTCTCCATCTACACATGTGACTCTATTAGGCTGCAGTAAACTAATAAATGCTGCCGTAGGCTAGTACTTGTAAATACAAGTACTATCCTGTAGTGGCATTGTTTAATGCACAGCGGCACATATGTAGATGCTGACGGGGCTGGCTGGGGCATGAGAGTGCTTCAGTGCAGGGGCTGCCTGCCGGCCAGCTCCATATTGCAGCACCCTTGTGACCCAGTCAGCCCCTCTGCAGCATGCTGAACTGGGTCAGAGCAGCCCCAGCCTGGCAGGCTGACCCCCAAAGCCCTCTGCCAGCCAAGGCTGCTCCGATCTAGCTCAATGTTCAGCACATGTAAACACAGCACCCAGGAACAATAAACTCCAGTGCGAGATGTGCCAGCATTTATTACTTTGCATTAATATGCACATGTAGATGTGCCCATGGAGAAGAAAAAAGCAGCCTGACTTAAAAGTAAAGGAATGAAGAGCAAGGGGGAGATCAGAGGCAGGACAGGAATCAATAAGGGCAGAAGAGAGAAAGGGACAAGTTTGTAGGGACAGAAGTGCTGTCACCATTAGAAACTAGTCTCTTCCAGAACCTGGCAGAACCCCAGAGTCCATGGGACACAACATTTCTCTGCTGCCAGCAAATATCTGAGACCCACTGGCAATGTGCATGTCTCATCTGGTGCCCAGGGAGAAGAGTCATTACTACCATTTACTCTCAGCTCAGTTTGTGAAGGTCTGTGGCACAGGACTGAAAATCCCAGTTCTGCTGATGATCTGTGTGAGGATTTAGATGGTTCTACAATCTGCATGATGAACCTGCTGCATCTTTTGCTTGTTTTTCTAACAACTAGGAAACAACATAGACAGATAGAACGACCACATTGAAAACACAGAAGCATCATTGAGAAGCATCTGATTACCAGTGCATCTAGCTACAAGAACAAAATACAAGTGCAAAATACACGGTGGCCACAACTCAGCATTCAGAAGTCGTAAAATCATGACTAAAAAAAATCGTAAAACTAGCAGATCCAGACAGTAACAGCAACCATTTAATGAACACTACACAGGAAAAGGTAGCTTGAGAATTTTATTTGTATAAACCTATGATTTTGTGCTCCTGTACAGTGGTTTTGCCCTGCTTTCAGCAAGCTTGATGATAAAGGTACAAAGTGGTTTGGAGAAATGTTAGGGGTTGACTGGCCCACTGATGGAAAAAGGTTTGAAACTGCTACCATAAACCATCTACCATAGACCATCATGCCACCTGGTGGTCAGATGGTAGAATCAATATTAAAAGAGTTTTTCATAAGGAATGGCACAATTTCAAATAAATATATAAGGGCAACTGAGTAAGCCACAGAACACAGACTACCAACATTATTCCTAACAGGAAACTATACTGTAAGTGTGTGTGTACATATATCTCTCTCTAACTTACCAGCCATCCCATTAAAGGGCTGAATAAAACTGAATTTTGGACAAGCCGTTCAGCTGATTTTCTGTGTTGCCACCTTCAGGGATTCTTTCAGGAATATTACAATATTTGGAATTTTCCATAAAGCCCTAGCTCCTGGATTGATGTGATTATCTCACGGCTTTCATCACTGCAAAAAGAAGGATGAAATTATGAACTCCAAGTGCCCCAAATCAGAAAGCAGATATATGAATGAACTGTCATTATTGGGGGGGGGGGGGTGTTCCTTAAAACTATATTTCTTGATTTTGATGCTAATCTCACATTTATTTTGAATCTTGACTGGACTCATAGGTTCACAGTTTCATAGTTTGTAGGGTTGGAAGGGACCTGAGCAGATCATCTAGTCCGACCCCCTGCCATGGCAGGAAACAATACTGGGGTCAAACAACGCCAGCAAGATGTTCATCTAACCTCCTCTTAAAAACCCCCAGGGTAGGAGCCTGCACCACTTCTCTTGGAAGTTGGTTCCAGACCCTAGCTGCCCTGACCGTGAAGTAGTGCTTCCCAATGTCTAGCCTGAACCATCCCTCTGCCATCTTGTGACCATTATTCCTGGTGCTGTGGTGAAGTGCCCAAAGATTGGAAGAAGACCTATCTTCAAGAAAGAGAAGAAAGTGGATCTGGCAAACTACAGGCCCATCAACCTAACTTCTATCCCAGGGAAGATCCTAGGAAAGATTATCAAAGAGGCCATTCTTAATAGACTGGCTGACATCAACATCCAGCATGGGTTTGTTGTGGGTAGATCTTGCTTGACCAATCTCATTTCTTTTATGACCAGGTAACCTATCACCTGGACAAGGGGGAAGAGATTGATGTTGTATATCTTGGCTTTAAAAAAGCCTTCAGTCTGGTATCCCATGATCACCTCTTGGCAAAACTGGCTAACTGCAGCCTTGACCTCACCACGATCTGCTGGCTGGGGAACTGGCTCCGCAGTAGGACCCAGCGGGTGGTAGTTAATGGAAGTCAATCATCTTGGTGCATGGTCACGAGTGGGGTCCCTCAGGGCTCTGTCCTGGGGCCTATACTATTTAACATCTTCATTAATGATGTAGACATTGGTGTCAGAAGCAGACTGGCCAATTTCACCAATGACACCAAACTCTGGGGTAAAGTATCCACACCTGAGGTGATCCAGGCAGACATTTACAGGCTCAGGAAATGGGCGGATAACCTGATGGTGTTTAACACTGAAAAATGCAAGGTTCTCCACCTTGGGAGTAAAAAGCTGCAGCATGCTTATAGGCTCGGCAGTGCTACGCTGGTTAGCGCTACGGATATAAGGGACTTGGGGGTCACGATTCACCACAAGATGAACATGAGCCTTCAATGCGATGCTGTGGCTAGTAAAGCAAGCAAAATGCTGGCTTGCAACCTGTTGTAGGCACTGAAGTGCCTGCTCCTAAAGAAGGACAGGTGTGGGTTGCCAGGGCAACCCCAGAGGTCAGCTGACCAGAAGGGGGCAGGGCCTGGCCCATATAAACAGCCTGGGCTGAGGAAGAAGGCAGTTCCCCTCTGGCAGTTGTGGAAGATGGAGCTCTTCGGGAACAGGCTGAGTTGAGGAGCCTGAGGGCCTGAGCACCTTATGAGGAGGATACCAGGCAGAGGAGCCCCTGGTAGGGATTTGGGGAAGATAAAGAGCATGATGGTTTAGGTTTTCTGTTTGGCCAGGAGGCCTGAGTTTGAGTTGGGGCTGAACGGCCGATGGGTTTGTTTGTTGTTACACCGGAGGACCAGGCGAGGCTGTAGGGGTTGGAGGAGGCCTCATGGGAGCTCCCCAGGAGTGGTGGAGTTTCCGGGTGCCAGAGAGGGTGCCATGTTTTGGGGGTGTATAGACCCTGGCCCCAGTGGGGCAGGGTTGTGCAGGACGAGGAGCCCAGGGTGGGTGAGTGACCCGAGAAGGCGGGTCTGAGGGCCAGGCACGGCTACGGCCACCTGAGCCCAAGCGCGGGGAGCGTGAGGCACATAGGTCCCAGTGTAGGCGGGAATCACGCGAGCAAGTCCCAGGGAGGGCGATTTGGCGTTCATATCGGGATAAGTCCCAGGGAGAGCATACTGGAATAAGAAGCCTGAGGGAGGGTGAGCGTACGGGTAGAAGCCCGACGGAGGGCGAGTGCAGGAATAAGAAGCCCGAGGGAGGGCGAGTGTATGGGTAGAGGCCTCAGAGAAGGCCGTTAAGGAAAGATCATAGACACAACAACATCCGGGACAACTGAGAGGCTTGGGGTGTGGTATTAGGGGTGGTAGGAGCCACGCATCGCCCACGGGGCTGGGTGCACTAGATTGACCTACACGGGACAAAGGGCTGGGATAACTAAGAGCACCGTGCTCAAGAGGGTAAAAGGCAGCCTCCCTTTCATAATATTTACCAGCAAGATGTGGCGGGTGAGATAACGAGGGTGCATGGACACCCACTTGACACGGTAGGGGGCACCAAGAGAGATCACGGCCGCTCCTGGGCCCCCGCCCTGTGACACATCCATAGGTGCTTTTCAAGCAAATCCCAGGACATCATTCTCCCATTGTACTCGGCTTTGGTGAGGCCGCAGCTGGAGTACTGAGTCCAGTTTTGGGCTCCACAATTCAAAAAGGATGTGGAGAAGCTTGAGAGAGTCCAGAGGAGAGCCACGCGCATGATCAGAGGTCAGGAAAATAGACCTTATGATGACAGGCTGAGCGCAATGGGGCTATTCAGCCTGGAAAAGCGCAGGCTCGGGGGGACCTGGTGGCCACTTATAAGTTTATCAGGGGTGCTCACCAGGATCTGGGGGAACATCTGTTCACCAGAGCGGCCCAAGGGATGACGAGGCCGAACGGTCACAAACTCCTCCATGACTGTTTCAGGCTGGACATAAGGAAGAACTTCTTTATTGTCCAAGCCCCCAAGGTTTGGAATAAACTGCCACTGGAGGTAGTTCAAACACCCGCATTGAACACCTTCAAGAGACAACTGGATGTTTATCTTGCTGGGATCCTATGATCCCTGCTGACTTCCTGCCCCTGGGGCAGAGGGCTGGACTCAATGATCTTCTGAGGTCCCTTCTAACCCTAATGTCTATGAATCTATGAAAGTCATAAACAATGCACCCTAGACAACTACACAATGGGTGAGTCTACACATGCTTATCCATGCACATGAATAAATTCCAGAGCTTATCACTCCAGAGTTTATTGCTCCCAGACGTGCATCTGCATGCGCATCTCACATTGCAGCACGTTGAACCAGGGTGGAGCAGCACCAGTTGGCAGAGGGTCTGGGACATGTCTTCCCAGGGCAGGGTTGCTCCCCCCGACTCACTGTGCTGCAGAGGGGCTGGCTGGGGCACGAGGGTGCTTCAATGCAGGGCTCGCTGGCAAGCAGTCTCCACACTGAAGCACCCTTATGCCCCAGACAGCTGGGTCAGCATCTACATGTGCTGCTGCAGAGTTTTTTACTCTGTAGCAGCTGCAGAGTAAATTAGTTTACTCCAGGTAAGCAAGAGTGCACATGCAGATACTGACATGTTTTCTATGGAGCTAATTAGTCTCTTGCACAGTAAAAATCTCATGTAGATGTGCCCAGTGTTGTTTTTCCTTTTGATTTGGAGATTGTTGGTCACATTTCACCAGGAGTATATATGTTGTTGTGGCTTTCTGGTCAACACTGACCAGTCATATGATTCCTGAATGTCTGATCTAACTCCCTGCAATGTGGTGCTAGAATTTGCACTTATGCAACCCATTGACACCAGCAGATTCTGCAAGTGTGAATTCCAGAGCTTGCACCTGTTAAGCTATTTAAAGTGTGTGTGTGCGCATGTGCATGCAACTATTGTGATACTTTGCAGCTAAGAGAGGCAGTGCTAGCCTGAATACAGGCATAAAACATAAAGCCTGAATCCAGACATCCCTGCTAATGAAAGCTTATGCTATACATCTGTGATTCAGTTAGTCAACAGAGGTGCAAATCTACCCTGACTTCTACTTTGCAGTTAAGTCACTTAAGGTGTGTGCTTTGCACCTGCCAAATTTTGGTAGGTGAACAGTGCAGTGGCAATTTTGCAAGTGCAAAAGTAGAGGCCTGTGTGTCGGGGAAGGACCCTTTGGAGAGCTCATCTCTAGTCTCTCCTACCTGATTTTTTGTAAATTATCATTTCTGATGTAGCACACCCTGTTTTGTACTTAACAGAACTCTCTGCGTGCTCTGTAAGGCAAGATTCCAACCAGTCTTTCCACGTAGGGTTTGTGTAATATTACACAAAAATGTTTTCCCCCTGTCCCTTCTCTGCGCAGAAAATAGTTATAGGCCCTCTTTTCTCCTGAATATAAGACCCATTTGCTATGAGTACACCTAGGTGTAGCAAGGGATCTGGAGAAATGTATTTAATAGCCATGCCTCCATACACAGCAAGTATAGAGGAAATAGTATGTGGCATCCATTAGTGGCCATGCTCCTTCTCCATACCAGCCAGCTTATGGAGACATTACACCTTATGCAAATCGAATTTAGAAAACAGCTTTATACTGAGTTGTAGCAGAGCTTTTATTCATATTCCAGCATCACCTAACAGCCTTAGTCATGGACTTCATTATCACAGTTTCAAACATAGAACAAAAATATGGTTCCTGCCGCAGAGTTTCTCTTCTGGGTGTTCACCTTACCTTGACTTGGTTTTAACCTGTTCATGAAGCAGAACTGACTAATCACAACCACTTAATGATATGGTAGTGCCAAAAATGGCCAAAAACATTTTTTCCACACAAATTCTGTCAGGATTTTTCGGAACAACTGAGTATTTTTAATATTTCAAGATCAAGTTTATGAAACTGGATTGTCAGAAAGGATCTAGATTTGACTCTCAGCTACATAACTCCAAAGGCTTGTTAATAAAATGGCAGCTACTCTACTTAAATTTATGGTAACCTCAGACTCACTAGGCTCGTGCAGTAATGAGCTTTTCCTAATGCACATTAAATTTAATACCTCCAATATGAGGTGCTAAATAAATGTGCATTAGGGTGCACTAATGCACAGTAGTGCAAGCACACACTTTTTAGGTTATGCTTAATGCTCAATAGGCTATTCTACTGTGCATGAGCTTATTAGCACAGCTTTTTACTCACCACTTTAAGCCACAGTAGAATAGGCTACTATGCATTAAAGCACATGCATAGATGCACCCTCTGACAGCATTTAAAACAAAATATAAAAGAATTAAACAGTGTGGAGAGCCTAATGGTTTTGGTTTTGGGTTTTTTTTACTTCTATGACTATGCACCATGGTGATAGGGATATTATTCCTATCTAGATATAGGGCTGGAGTCTACTGTGGTCCCTTAACTCTTGAGGAGCTCAGCACAGGATCTAACCCATACATTTATTTAGGGCCTGCTGACTGTAGGTGTTTTAGGGCTGTGGAAGAAATCAAACTTTGCGTTGTGGTTGAATCAGAACTGACAGAGCCAGCTTTTCTTTATTTAAGGCTATACTGTGATCACAGGGAGAATTCCCTACAGCAAGGGGAATCACCCACTTGTCTGTTTCAAAGGATTTCTCAGACTCTCTAAGTTTA
>NW_017728907.1:62319770-62321107 GCF_001723895.1 Crocodylus porosus
ACTTAAACAACTATCTATGCATAGGGCTATCCCAAGGCATGCAGGAATGCACAGGGCAAGATATCAAGATAACCCAAGGAATGCAGGAATGCGGATTCCTTATCTCAGAACATTTGAATTAAGCAGTATCAGCACTTCTGGTCTTTGTCTGTTTTTTTCTGGTCAAGTAAGCCAGTTACTTCTACAGGGCCTAGGTCCCCTTCAGTCTGACATCCTTCTGTTAAGTGATGACAGGGTGGGGGAACTGAAATATCACTCAGGTGCTCTGGGGTGTTTCTCTCTCACCTACCACAACTTTGGTTTTACCTTTGCTGGGGAGCCAGTTCCCACAAGTGATACTTTAGGCCTGCTGAAGGAATCTCTTTGTGGAGCTCCACCTCCCCTATGCCCCACCTATACCACTTCCATGGTGTTGGGTGGTATTCTGGTCCTGACAGGAGAAGGGTCCAACCCTCCCCTGCCACCACATGCTTAAGCTAGAATTCCTGCTCTTGTTAATTTATATCAGCCCCAACCCAGCAGCCCTCAAGTCCCAGGCCAACTAGGTTGAAGTTAGCCATCAGACTCAGGGCCCCGTTATATCAGTCCACCAAAAGAAATCAAAATAATGGAACAGAAAAAGAAAAGGAATGAGAAGTCCAAACTTCAAAAGAAATTCACAACAAATATCCAGGTGCTGCCTCCAGGTATTAATCTCCAGTCCCATGGACAATGCAAGCCACACTGGGCTGGTTCTGTTACAAATCAATCTCTAGTCTCTAGTAGGAAGTGAACCCCTCCAGGTAGCTTCCCATACGAATCGATTCAGAATCCTCAAGAGTAAGGCTAGCCCCCTCTGGGCTGCCTTCTGTACAATTCAAATATAAGTCTCTGTGAGGGAAACCAATCCCTCCGAATGGCCTCCTTCACAAACTCATACATGGTCCTTAAGAGGAAGGCAAACCTCATTGGGTTGGTTCCCACACCAGGCAGCCCATCCCCTGCTCTCTGTTTGCCCCAGCCACATCTGACCTTACTCTCATTTACAGGTGTCTGTTCCACAGAGTCTGTATGGTTATCATGGCACTCTGGTGCTTGGTGTCTGTTCATAGATTCGTAGATTCATAGATTCATAGATGCTAGGGTCGGAAGGGACCTCAATAGATCATCGAGTCCGACCCCCTGCATAAGCAGGAAAGAGTGCTGGGCCTACATTACCCCAGCTAGATACACATCTAGCCTTCGCTTGAAGACCCCCAGGGTAGGGGAGAGCACCACCTCCCTTGGGAGCCCGTTCCAGACCTTGGCCACTCGAACTGTGAAGAAGTTCCTCCTAATATCCAGTCTGAATCTGCTCT
>NW_017728907.1:62321822-62324382 GCF_001723895.1 Crocodylus porosus
CGACCCTCCAGCCAATTCTCCACCCACCGGACTGTGCAGTCATCCAAGTCACAGCCCCTTAACTTGTTCACCAGTATGGGGTGGGGTACCGTATCAAAGGCCTTCCTGAAGTCCAAGTATACGACATCCACCCCTCCTCCTGCGTCGAGGCGTTTTGTAACCTGGTCGTAAAAAGAGACTAGATTGGTCAGGCACGATCTGCCTGCCATGAACCCATGCTGGTTTCCCCTCAGCATAACTTGCCCTGCCGGGCTCTCACAAATGTGAGCCTTGATAATTTTTTCAAAGACTTTGCCAAGGTTCTGCCTGGCGATCCTCCAATCGCCCATTCACACAGCCCACACATCTCAGCTGTCACTGGCTGCACTCACTTCCTGGTGGGAGAGTCCTCCAGCACCTTCTCTTCACTGATGCTACCCACTCTTCCCACTGGCCCCTTCCTTTCCCCAGATCTCTCTCTCCACAGGGTTCAACTCTTATCTTACTCTTGTTTTATAACTATGCAACTCCACTGACGCCAACAAATTCACTGATTTGTTTGGCTAGAAGTAAAATCCACATCAGACTCACCATATGTGCATTTACAAACATGCTCTTACCTAGGCTAATCAAATATATGTTTTCCAGTCCATATTAGCTTCTCATATCATCTTCCTCACATTACTTAATCAGCGCTTGAGGCCATTTTGTCAGCTGCTCTGTTAATTTTTTGTTTGGCTCTTGGCACTACTGTAAAGATTAGAGAACTTTTTTAAAATGCAATAAAACCAACTAGAGCTAAAACTACAGATCTCAGTATAGCTATATTTTCTAAATGTGATGTATCAGCTAAATTATAACATGCATTGATGTTTTTCTCACATACTAGGTGCACATAACAAACAAGAACAGAACAGCAAATATATAGACTGGAGTCATATGACCTGCTATTGAGCAGTCATAATGAAAAGCCTTGAAAAGCCTGTCAGCTTGAACATTAAAAGTCCCAGACATTGGTTTGGCTGAGCCATGGTTCCCACAAGATCATCTGCAAAAATTTTAGGGCTTTCCAGATTTTTCTTATTGCTTCCCTTAACAGTCAGAAATATGGAAGGATTATGGTAAGAGAGAGCCCTTGAGGCCATGGCAGTCTCTCAGGAAGAAAATGCAGATCGCCTGGGAAACAAAAGAAGAAACCTTAGATCCAAGCATTCAGGCATATGCATGCTTGCAAATACATTTACATGTCTCCATTCACATGTCTCATTGATTTCAGTGGAATTGAAGTGCTCTCCTGATCAGAACCTATATAGACTTGCTTACTCAGAAAGGCATATGCAATGCTAAACATTGCAACTGTGGGGAAGGGCAAGATTGGCACCAGTGAAAGGACACGTGTCTCCCTTTGTTGTGAGGAAAGAGAAGGAGGGAGGCAAATCTTCTGGTGGGGTCACTGGAACAAACAACCACTGTGTATATACATTCAAATAATCTGGGAGAATCTTCCCAGGTTTGTTCTCCCAGCAGAGAAACTTACTCAGAGCCATATATACAAACGTTCAAATGCTGAGGTCCTGAAGAGTGGAGACACTGTGCAGCCAGGGGAGGACTTGAGAACACATCTCAGCAAGTTCTGCAGGTTTCCTTAGTCTGTTTAGTGACAGGTGGCAGCAGTGCATAGGACAGCCCGGGCTGGCTGACCCAAACTGGTCAGCCTGTGTTTTCCTGCAGCACAATGTGGTGATTATGAAGGGGGCATTTCCTGCTCCCTACTGGCGCAGTAGTCCAGTGAGCAATACACTGTCTTCTAGGGTGGGGGGTGCTGAAGGACTGTCTTTGTACAGACATCCACATTCTCCTGGGAGAATTGATGGTTTCCTAGGAGAAACCACAAGCATACAGATGTTCAGGGGGTTTTTCCAGGGTGAAAATGGCCGCTCCAGGGGAAATGTAGCTTGGGAAAAAACAGAGTTAAACCACATCCAGGAGAGTTCCTCATAGGAGAAGAAATGCTTGTTTATGCTGTCTGTTCTCTTCTGAGAGACACTACCACAGGTACTCACTCTCCCAAGAGAAACTCTTCCAGGACTGATTTAACCCTAGTGTTTCTACGTTATTTTGCCCCTGGAGGGGCCATTTTTAATCTGGGAGAAAAAGCCTGAATGTCTGTACACTTGTCATTTTTCCTGGGAGAGCAGTGACCTTCCCAGGAGAAACAATTTCTATATAAGGCCAAAGTGACTGCCAGGAATATGCTATTATTCAGTCCCTCTATGCAGGTTCCTGTGCCTGTCCTCTACTCTAATAATGCATCTTACTAATACTTAGCACTAACATAATTCTTTACATGTTCAAGTACATGATGTAGAGACAGAATATAATGCGACCCCCCCAGAGTAGTCAGCCCCAGCCGTAGCCAGCCTACCAGAGGCATGACACGGATGGGCATGCGCCGCACCCCTCGGGTCCCCTCGGGCTCTGCGGCCCCCCCCATTGGGCACCTCAGAGACGGCCACCCAGACGGAGCCCATGGTTCCGGGCTCCACACAGACGGAGCCCCTGGCTCTTGGCTGCGGGGGCT
>NW_017728907.1:62324393-62326654 GCF_001723895.1 Crocodylus porosus
GAGTAAATTGGATGCTTATCTTGCTGGGATCCTATGACCCCAGCTGACTTCCTGGCCTTTGGGCAGGGGGCTGGACTTGACGATCTCCCGAGGTCCCTTCCAGCCCTAATGTCTATGAAATCTATGAAAATCCTTATAACACCTCAATGAACTAGTGAGTTATTATCATCACTGGGAAAGCTGTGGCACAGAGGGAGCATGACATGTCTAAAACCTCACAATAAGTTGGTGGCAAAGCTACAATTAACCAGGAGCTCCTGAATCTCAAAATGATACTTATTTCTTTAGCTCTGGCTCATTCATTGTGGTTCTGTGTAACAATTATTCTATGAATTAGGATGGAAGCTTGTCTGTGGAGGATGGTCACATCTTACCAAGTTGATCTTGGCATTTATCTTTCCCATCCGTCTTCAAGTTTTTACATCTTAGCTTTCAAGAAGCAGATATCCTCTCTACATTAAATTTACACTGGGCTGTCAGCCAATAGCTTTGGGACTTGAACAAAGCTAGGCCTCTGGGCCTATTTCCACCAAGCTATGCCTTACCCTGGGGAGAGGCTGCTGGAAGCCTTCCATCTCTTTTAGGCACTCCTCTTTTTTCAGTTCTGAAGCATGTCAGACACATCGTGGAGCCTGCTGCTTCCAAGTTGTGAATAAATGATATGGACGTGCTGTGTAGACAATACAGGCAATTATGATCTTTTATTAGTACAACAGAATAGTGGGACATAAAGAACATGCATTAATTGAGCTCATGTGGATTCCAGTTCCCCTTCAGTTTTCAGGATGTTTGACTAATCAGTAGCCTTCAGTAATTCAACCTTGATCAATTCTCAAAAAGGTAGCGTGAAAGTGAGATGAGGGAGTGTTTATTAGATGAAGCCATTTATAGCCCTCTTGCTGCAAAGAGTATGCATGCACATCACTGAGAGCAGAGAAATCGTCCCACATGCATGAACCCACATACATGCTTAAAGTCAAACATTTGTGCACGTAGGTGGCGGAAGGCCGGGGCTAATGAGGCTCAGCCCCCAAATGTGGGGCAGCGGGTAGGGCTGCAAGGCAGCCCAGCTGTGAACTCTGGGCGACTGTAGCAGAGGTGGGGAGGGGCGTGCACGCAGCCCAGATTGGGGCTTGGAGTGTGGATCACTGACTGCCTAGCACAGCAGGCAAGTACTGGTTGATCCCATGCAAGGGAAGGGTTTGGGGCGGGGGGGAGCAGATAGAGGCCCCCACAGTGAGGGAGGGAACGAGGCAGAGACAAGGGCAGGGGCTGGGGTGAATGGGGCCCCAGCTGGACTGGGTGGTGGGACAATCGGAGCCCAGGTGGCTTGTCCAGTACTGTGGGGGGGCTCGTGCCACTGTGCGCACTGTGGCAGAGGCCGGCATGGCATGTGCCCCACCGATCTGTGCATGGGGCGGAGATGGCTGCTGCTGAACGCTGCACTTTGCTCCCTGATGCAGTTCTCTCAGGAGCAGCGTGGCACCACGTGCCTGCCGCCACTGGGATGTGCCATGCCCCCTGGCCGCCCAGCAGCAGGATGCACATGGCGTCGTGCGGGTCAGGAGATAGCAGCAGCTGTAGTGGGGCTCAAAGAGCAGTGCGCAGCGGCAGCTGCCTCCACCCTGCGCACAGATCGGGGGCACATGGCCCCGGGCCTCTGCCGGAGTGCGCACAGCAGCAGGAACCCCCTCATGTCCCTGGACAAGCTGCCTGTCCCACCACCCAGCCTGGCCAGGGCCCCATTTACCCCAGCACCTGCCTCTGTCTCTGCCCCGCTCCCTTCCTCAGTGCTGGGGCCTCAATCTGCCCCCTCACAGCCCTTTCCTCCCTCTGCCCCTTCCCCCACAGACTTACTTGTTGGGGGGGAGGGCGAATGAAGCATGTGTGTGCATGCACGCATGTGCTCAGCCCCCTCCCCCCCAATACTTTTTCTCCCTCTGCCTATATTTGTGTACAGCTTTGCAGAAGTGGAGCTTATATTTGAACAGTGTATGGTCAAATCAGCCATCTGAGGCCACAGCAACAGGCTTCAATGGCCATGTTTTTCTGTCCCTTCATGCTGGTTCTTGATTCTTTTCTCCTACTTTTAAATAACTTTTTATTATTCATTTTACTAATGTTCAAAAAAAAAAAAAGAAAGGCTCTTGATCTTCATAGATTCATAGATTCATAGATGCTAGGGTTGGAAGGGACCTCAATAGATCATCAAGTCCGACCCCCTGCATAAGCAGGAAAGAGTGCTGGGCCTACATTACCCC
>NW_017728907.1:62326665-62327760 GCF_001723895.1 Crocodylus porosus
GCAGAGGTCCTATTCCTCCCTGGGCCTTCCTTTTACTCC
The DNA here is from genome assembly GCF_001723895.1 of Crocodylus porosus. Taxonomy (NCBI): domain Eukaryota; kingdom Metazoa; phylum Chordata; order Crocodylia; family Crocodylidae; genus Crocodylus; species Crocodylus porosus. Next base: position 62,326,705 of record NW_017728907.1, read on the forward strand.
CTATATATCTAAAAAACAATTTCTTATTGTCTTTTACTTGGGTTGCCATCCTCAGCACCAATGTACAGTTCAGCCATGATCTGGTGATGAACAAGGGGGACAAACTTCCACTGAATATGATTTCAAAACACCTCTTCCAGTTTGGGTTTCCCTTTCTTTTTGTTATTATAGGCCAAGTAATCGTTGATAAGCAGATGATGCACGCTTTTAATTTGCCTTGTCTCCAGCCGCATTTGAGTCCTGCCAAACTGCTTGGCTGACATTCAGCTGCTGGCTGCCAGCCAATTCACCAAACCAAAGTCCTCACAATACAGAATTATTGCTGGTTGGACCTGTCATCTCAGACAAAGCATTGAGCCTTTGTTTGCTTTGACAGTATCTTCCAAATGGCTTGAAGGTTATTCTCAGCTCAAAGAGCAATTCAGAGTTCCATTTAAACTAGCATCATAAACCTATGCAGCTCTTCATGGTCTTTGGTCTTCAAAGAAGTCTATAAATGGCTGAACCTACATCCTCTTGGCTACAGTTGCCATTAGAGGTAAAATAAGCTCCATAAGTAGAGTATAAGGAAGTCCTCCTAGTCAACATGACAAAACAGTGGTGGCCTTTTGGCCAGTGAAACTGTGGAAGGGCTGGCTCATAATCAGGGATCCTGGTTTTCTCTGATAAAAAATGCAAATTCTCGGATAAAACCCCCCAAAATCCCGGATTAAAATGAAAGGCTATGTATATATAGGTATCAGTTAAAAACGAAGTTTTCTTGATATATTTACAATTTTAAAGCAATTTGGAAGCAACTGTACCTCAACCACAAGGGCAGGCAATTATTTTGGGCCAGGGCTGCTTACTGAGTTTTCGTGAGCTGTTGAGGACCACATGGGCAGCCCTGCCCCTTGACAGCTGCCCTGCTCCCAGTCATCATATTGGGATCGGAAGTCCTGCCCCCAACTCCTGACCCGTGCCACTGGAAGTCCCTCCCCTTGTCCTGGAAGTACTTCTTTTGGGAGGGAGGGTACTGCAATCTTGAAATAGGAAAAATACCCAAATCTTATACAA
>NW_017728907.1:62327983-62329222 GCF_001723895.1 Crocodylus porosus
GTGGAGGGTATGTGGTAGAAATGGTGTGGGGTTATGGTGGGTGGAGTGGGAGAGAAAGAGAGAGACAGGGCTGGGCTGCCTCACGTGATGCAAACAGGCAGACCCCACGCCCAGGCTCTGTGCTTCTGCTGCCCCACCCAGGGTCCCTGCCAGTCCCAGGGCACCTGCATGGGCTTCATGCCCACTCACCACCACCACTACCCCTCCATTTCCCTGCTTTCCCCCCATACCTTTGCTCGCCACTTCCTTCACTGCCACCACTCCCCATGGCCCTTGCCACTCCTCACACCACTGCCACTTCCTGTGCCACTGCCCATGACTCCTAAACTGCCTACAGCTCCTGCCACTCCCTGTGCCACTGCTGCTTCCTGCACTGATGACCACGCCACTGCCCACAACCCTCACCACTCCCCACAACTCCCCGCGGCTCCTGCCACTTCCTGTGCCACTACCCACAGATGGCACTACTCCCTACACCACTGTTGTTTCCAGCGCCCCAGCCCACACCGTTTGCTGCCACTTCCCATGGCCCCCACTGCTACTCATGCTGCTGCCACTTCCCATGCCACTCCCCATGGCCCCCCTGCTGCCACCACTTTCCTCAGCCCCGCAGCCCACTGCTTCCTGCTTTGCTGCCAACCCAGCCTGGCAAGCACCACAGGGCTCCCAGCTGCTGGGCAGTTTGCAGCCATTTCCCCCACTCCCTTCATCTGATCTTACCTTACTTTTGCGTGGATGGAGGAAGGGAAGGGAAGAGCTCCAGGGCCACATGGTCAGAAGCCGCAGAGGCTTCCAGCCCTGGGGCACAAACAGGGCTGGGGAGCTGGGGCCATGGTGGAGCCAGGGCAGCCTTGCTGTTCAGCCACTGGGTCCTGCCACTGGCTCCCCCTGGGTCTGTTGCTTCTGGCTGCCTGTTATCTTTGACAGGCAGCCAGGGACAGATAAAAATTAATTTTCTAAAATGTTTAGGGGCCCCACAAGCCAGATAGAATGGCCTGGCAGGCCAAATCTTGCCCACGGGCAGTATTTTGCTCACCCCTTCTCAGTCACTATAATAAAATAAATTTTAAATATCTATGAATTTTGGTATTTGATTTTGGGTTATTTATCATGGAAAATCAGAGCTTCTCCTGCCCCCTTAGCTCACAGAATGTAGGTCCAGGCCCCTCACTCCCAAGCTACAGCCCCCCAGCCCTGCTGGTGACTCTTACTCCCCCCCACAACCCTCCTAACACTGCT
>NW_017728907.1:62329322-62350956 GCF_001723895.1 Crocodylus porosus
GCCCCCAGCTGCCAGGGATACAGGGCCAGGGACCCAGGTCCACAGCCCCCTGCCCCCCACAGCAGTGCCTGGCCCCTGGAGCAGAGCAGAGTGCTGACCCTGGCTCCCTAGCCCTTTTGGTGCTTTTCACTCATGACCCACAGCCCTCTGCACTACCCCCCCACCCTGCCAGAGGGGGTCGCCAGCTGCCAGGGATACAGGGCCAGGGACCCAGGTCCACAGCCCCCTACCCCCCACAGGAGGTGGTGGCCACTGCAGCAGAGCAGAGTGCTCACCCTGGCTCCCCACTCTGCTGCTTGCCCACTGCAGGCTCAGGCAGGAGTGGTGCAGGCTCCCTGCCACTGTGCCCTGGGGAGACAAGTGGAAGCTGTGCCCCCCACACAGATCTGTGTGTGGCGGGGGGGATGGGGGCAGTCACGGGCTGCCAGTTGCAGGTTTGGCCTCCCCACTCTGGTACCCTCTCCCAGGGTCCCTGCAGCCCAGTGGGTGTGACCTGGTGTTGCAAGGCAGAGCACATCTGCACAAAAAGCTCATTGCTGCTGTGAGGTCCACCTGCCCTGGTAATGCATCCCCTGCTCACATGGCTGCAGCAAGGGGTACAGCCTTGTGCCACTATTCCTGCTGCTGCCATGAGGACAGGGGGCACGTTGCCAGGCAGCACAGTTTTCAGCAACAGCAAGCTTCTCTGTGCAGCCTTGCTCTGCCCTGCAGGAGGCTGCAGAGGCCCTAGGGGAAGGCAGCAGGGTGGAGAGCCCACAGTGGGCAGCCCATGCCTGCCCCACACACAGATCTGGGGTGCATAGGTCCCCCCTGCCCCTGGGAGTGCACACAGTGGTGGGGAGCTCACACCCAGAATGAGCCACCTGTGATCCCATCCCACTGACTACCAGGGCCCTGCAGCTGTGCATTCTAGCCCCAGGCTCCAAGCCCCACACATTGCCCAACTGGATAGCCCAAACCCCAGCCCTGCCTAACTCCCTCCCTATGGGGGCCTCAATCCTCACCCCCATCAGACTTACCTGTTGAAGCTGCTCTCCAGGCTGCCTGGGGCCATTTGCATATATATGCACATGGTGCCCCCTGCCTGATCACCCTCCTCCTGCTCCCCACAGCCCCTTGCAGGCTGGAACTGTGCTAGTGTGCAGAGCTCTTTGCAAAAGTGGAAAATCCACGTGTTTCTCAGTTAAAATGAGAAATCTGCATTTTCCTTAGGTAAAGAGGGAAAGCCATGTTTTTCTCCATTTTCCCATGGGAAATGGAAAACCCAAACCCCTGCTCATAACAACCATTGTTTGGCTTATTGAGACATACGCCAGATACACCAACCTACCCTTGGCAGTAATTCTGTCTGAATCCATGGTGTGATACCAAGCAGGTATCCAACAAAACATCCTCGGCATGAGGTAGCTAGATTTATCCACATCCTTGTGTGACCTTGCCTCCTCCATGAAGCCATCCATAAGAAGATTGAGCACACTAGTGGCAATCTTAATCCAAAGCACTGGGTGCCCCTGATACTATTTATAAAATTGAGCGTTTTAAAGGGACTAGGAATTGTAAGTCCCTCCATGAGGGCCGAGTCTGAGATGCAGAGTACAGAACAGTGCTCGACAATTCCAGTGTTATGGAGTATCAGGTGGGCAAAAATTTTTTGGTGAAAAGTAAATTTGCTGAAGGATAGGGGCTCAGTGTCCTGAGGTGATTCACAAATTTTTACACTGTGGTGGTGATAGCCTTTTTTATTATGTAGTTCAGGGGTTTGACCACTCACTCAAGGTGTGGGAGACCTGGTTCAATTGTCTCCTCTTCATCTCCTATCTCTCAGGTGAGTACCTTATCTTCATGGCTAGAGAGTCATTCATTCCTTCTAACACTACCACGCACACACACGGACGCACGCGCGCACACTATATTAATGAGTATTCAAGTATCTTATGGAAAAGTGGCAAGAGGAACAACTGAGGCTGGCCCACTCCAGAGTATCTGATAGCTTCATGGTTAGGACACCCACCACCACCACCTCACTCTTCTCATTTGACATTTTAGTGGAAATCTAGGCTTTCATTTTCTATGCTTTTCTGACAAGTGAATGAAATAAAAAGTTTAAGTTTGGATCAAATGAAACATTTCAGTGAACTAAACATTGAAAAAAAAAAGAACACCCTGAAAAGTCGATATTCAATTGATCTGAACTGTTTTAATTTTTTTAGCTTAGCTAATGAACCAAGAGTCGATTATTCTCACAGTCCTATATCCTAGGCCTAAAAGGGTTAGGTTCAACAAGCCTGAACTTGTACCTTACTATGGGCCATTTCACACATAAAAGGCTTCAGTAAGGATATTTGAGGCTGCCTGCTCTATAGTAAGACTCTCAGGAGGTTTCAAATCACTTTAACTCAACCCATGTAAAACTGGTTAGAATCTGAGGGGGAAATTCCCTAATTCCTTCATATTCAGCAGATCTCTCTCTCTGATAGACATGAAACAAACTGTGCTTTACGTTCAGCTCAGTGCACCGCCACACTAAGCGCAGGGCAAGCCCAGAAGAACTGCATCAATTTGCCCCAGTTCACCCAGCATCTCTATACAGCATGTCTTCAGCGGGGCGCCGACACGCCCCGCTGAAGCGCACGATCTGTACACCTGCTGGGCAGCTGGATCAAACTGACGTGGTTCCTCTTCTTGTACAGCACTGTTTTATTTTGTTTTTCTCCACATCTGTCAGCACCTCATGTTTAGTCATTTGGCTGGCTTTACTACTTTTACTCCCATTAGTCTTGTAGAGCCAGTAAAGGCAGTAAGTTGGATCCCATTCCCTCTAGAGGATCAATGTGAGAATTAGTTACTGCAGTGGAAATGCACTTAGGAAAATGCAGTCATACAGAAAACACTGAAGTCACAGGTTGTCCCTCAGCACCTTTTGTGCTGATAGGAACATGGAAGAACTCAACCCGACTTTTTGATTTCAGGTCAGGTCTGCGAGGTTGATAAATAAACTGCTATCCTCAACCTCTCTTCCCATTTTTTTCCCAAAACCTGAGAATATTTGAACTATGAACTTTGAGTGGTGATATACACGGAACCCCACAAACAGCTGAATTATTGACTCCACTTACTGAAGCATCTCAAATGTCTTTGGTTTACCATCTGGTGGGATCAGTAATGTCTGCAATGCCATATTTACAGTCACTTTCCAGCAAAAACGCTTCTCTTCCATAAGTTTCCAGCCTGACAAATTGAGAGTATGCTTCATAGCTTATAGCACGTGCTGGGAGCAGGCATGTATGCATATAATGGAATAGGTTAAAGAAAGTAAAGAAGAAACTGTATGGGAAAGTAGCTGTCAAAAACAATGCAAAACCCACCAACCAAACTCTAGTTAGCGACATAGCGTAGAGTTCTATAAGTCCTTAAAAAGTAAATGTGGCATGTCACATAAGGAAATTCTTCAGTCAGACGAATTGAAGCCATATGGAGCAGAGTATGACTGATTAAAAGAATAACCACAAGATGACACTAGAGAGACAGTAAAATAAGTTCCATCTGAAACTGTTGCTGTCAAATTCAGGGTCTCATTTTCTGTTGCTTTGCAACCTATGGACCACTTACATCAAAGCAAGAGAGGTATAAAACATACCAGGGCAGATTTGTTCACTCACAGCCAGTGCAGTATTGTACTCTATTTTGCACAATTGTAAATGATGACAGGATGCAAGGCACTGAGGAATCAGACCCTTGACTTCTTCATTCATAATCATTAAAGTGGGCATTATTTTCCACCGCAGTGCCCTTAGCATAGCCAGTTCCACAGTGTAAGCTAGATGTAACACTGGAAAGTCAGAATGGTGGTGTTTACACCCATTTTGTCCTGCTTTAAATATCCACAAAAGGCATAAGGCAACAGAGAATGGCACTCCCTACCTTGGAATTTTAGGATGAGTGATCTTACTTGGTTCAGATGCAAAACAGCAGTTGTGATCGTGATCTTGAATGCAGCGTTGTGCTGGCAAATGTATATGCACCAAGGAGACCCCTTTATTAATGACATGTACATAAGGTCTTTTGTCCAAAACTAATATTACAATGATACGTTTATATTGGTGCTGTTAAAATGCACTCACTTTTTGGGCAAAAGATAGTCATTTTAAAACAGTTCACAGCAACACTACACATCAGTTTAGAAGTGAAAGGAAATACCCCATCTAAGTGAAACTAGATGACAGCAGAAGGTAATTACCTATATAGACACCTGGCCAGGATATCAGTAAGAGACATTATTACCATAATGCCACGTGATGATGAACTGCCAGGATGGTAGCTTTGCCTTTCATTTGAAGGAGGGACCTCCCAGGAGCATTAAGTACTGTCACGGTGCAGGGCCTTTGGTTCAGGGCTGATTCAGAAAAGAAGAATGACCTCCCCCTCCTCACTACTAACTCCTTTTCCTACAATACCTTTCATTATCTTGTGTTAGGACTTGCAATCCAAGTACTTACCAGATCCCTTGAGAACTATCAAGATCACAACTGAAGGAGTTCTCTCTTGCTTTGTCATCAGTCTCACATTTAAGCTTCTTTTGGCACAAAAGTATTCCAGCTCAAACCATCAGCTACACAGCTTGGGAGCACACACAGGTAGCCTGAAGCCTGTTCCACATTATTGTGGCTGTCTTTAATGCCATTTGACTGATACTGCAGCCAAGGATGGGGGAAAGGGGTGGATTATGCCTCCTGTCTATATGTTCTTGGCAAATCCCCCACCCCTGCAAAGACCGTCCTGTGACTAGCCAGAGTGTATGCTCATTACAGTCTGGGTGTCCCACTTCCAAGGTTTTGATCCAAGTGGGGATGCTGGTAGATTCCTGGCAGCTTTCACAGGAGAGGTAGGAAGTATTTTCATTCTTGGTTGGGGATGGTATTGATTCCAAGGTCCTTGCACCACAAACCGAAAGCTCTAAGCACTGTGAGCTACTGCGTGGGACTGAAGAAGTCCTGCCACATTTTGGACACTGGCTGTGGCTGCAGCACTTTTGGAAGGTTCGCTCTGTGTCTCTGGAGCACACGTACCAAATCAGGCTCCTCATGGGGACAGTGGAGGACTTGTTCAGAATCCTGAACAGGCCTAGACATGAGACAAGCCCAGATCCGACCAGTCCTGCCAAGGTGATGCTGGTTCTTGGACCGCTCAGAAGCAGAACATAAGGCTTCTGGGGAGTTTTACTGGTGAAAATGTGAGGGTTTTTAGGGGACTTTAGGCACCTAACAGGTTAGGCAGGGTTTTGAGGGCTGTCCTTTAGGATATAGGCACATAGATTCTACCTAAGTCTCACTTTAGGCACTTGTCCTTTTGTAGCCCTGGGTCTATATAATTCGAGTGCATTCATATTCATTAGACTGGCTTCACCCCCGTTCCTGTTGCTGAATAAAGTCTAAATTCCACCCAAATTGTAAGCATCTGTCATTCACTCTCACACTGCTGTAGTCACCATCTTACACCTTTCTGGCTTAATGTGAATCATGATTCACTTTAGATTGCACACAAATATCTCAGGCCAAAATTCAGTACTAAAGTTAGTTTTATTAGTTTGATTGGCATGAGGGAGTTGATTTAGGCCTGGGAGAGGGCACTAAATTCTATTTTAATTTGTCTATTGTCCCCAGAATTATTAATGAGCTTACATCCATGGCTACCAACCAACCAGACAGAACTGGAAAGAACCATAGTAACTTCCAGGCAGAGTTGACCAGCTGTAGCAATTTGATCAGAAAAGACAATTAACATCATGCTATTTTGAAAAAATCATATTTCAGAACCACACTTAAAAAAAATGCAGGGTTTCCCATGACAAGGCACTTATATCCTCTTTACTTCAACCAGTGAAAAGAATTAACCTTCCTGTATAACAAAAGGTAAGTAACATTCCCAAGAAAGGGACCTATTAAAACAATGAAAGAGTTTTTGTGCCCCTACCCACCTGCCTACCTTCTGACTAGGGCTGTGTGAAACGGCAGCGTTCTGCTTCGATCAATGTTTGGACGTTTCAATGGAACAGAGTTTCATTTCAAATTCTGTTTCAATTTGAAACAGCTGTTCTGTTTTCTTCCGTTGAAACAGGGTCGAAACAACGAAACTTGACATTTTACCCATAGGCTAATAATGGGGAAGGACAAAGCAGCCTACAACTTTGTCATTTCTGGCTTGATTTAGATGAAGCTTGCAGGAGTGGTAGCCCGTTCTGAGGGCATGAAACCAGGTTTCAAGGAAATCGTTGCAGGAGTTTGGGGAAACTGCACCCCAAATTTTTTAAAGCAAAACTTGTGTCACATGTATATGTTGAGCCACAGCAGGGTCAAAACTTCAGGCATGCTAGCCCCTGCTGAGGCCACAAAGGCTGCCAAGTTTCAAGGAGACAGGTGCAGGGGTTTTGGGGAAACTGTACCTCAAGCTGCAGACAAGCAAAACTCGTGACATGGGTGGCTGTGTGGGGCACTGGAGGGGGGTGGGGGGGGAACTGCAGGCCTGCTAGGCCCTGCTGCAGCCAGGGAAGCCTGCCAGTTGTTAATCCTTGCTCATTAACTCATTATCCTAGCTAGCTATTGTGTTACGCAATCAATCATGATTCACTCAGGGGCCAGCTCAATACACAGTAGTTAATGAGCAAGGATTAACACCTACAAAACCACAGACCAAGGAGAGGAAAGAATCAAACCAGAGCCAGGAACTGCTTCTGCCCCAAGACAGAGACAGACAGTTGCACAAGCACCCATGTCACGAGATTTGCCTGTCAGCAGCCAGAGGTGCAGGGCCCCAGAAATCCCCTGCACCGATCTCCTTAACAACTGGCGGGCTTCATGGCCACAGCAGGGCCTAACAGCCAGGCCTGCAGTAGTTCCCCCCCTCACCATGCCCCAAGACAGACACAGTTGCACAAGCACTCATGACACGAGTTTTGCCTGTCAGCAGCTAGAGGTACAGTTCCCCCCAAGCCCCCACACCTATCTCCTTGAAACTTGGCAAGCTTTGTGGCCTCAGGAGGGGCTAGCACACCTGAAGTTTTGACCCGACTGTGGCTTAACACATACACGTGACACAAGTTTTGCTTTAAAAAATGTGGGGTGCAGCTTCCCTGAACTCCTGCACCTATCTCCTTGAAACCTGGCAGACTTCATGCCCTCAGAAGGGGCTACTATTCGTGCAAGCTTCATCCAAATCAGGCCAGAAATGACAAAGGTATAGGATGTTTTGTCCTTCCCCATTATAGCCTATGGGTGAAACGTTTCACTGTTTCAGCGCTGTTTCAACTTTTCGACTTGCCTCAGTTTGTTTCGAGGCTGTTTCGACTATATCTGTTCCATTTTGATTTTGCTGTTTCGACCTTGAAACAGGTCGAAACAGTGTCGAAACAAAACTGATGACAAAATTTCACACAGCCCTAATTCTGACACAACGGGGCCATTTTCAATAACTACTTTCTGCATATACAAACCTGCAAAAACAACAAACTTTCTAAGCACCTCAGTTATACATTAACATATAACTAACAGGTTTCTACTGTGCATTATCAGGGCTCCTTGGTTTCAAGACCTACATTGTTTCATTACAAATGGGTTCATTCTATTTAGGGAAGTAAAAGAAATCAGCCCTCTTTTTTTTCCCCCTCTGCACAGTACCTCAGATCCTTTCTTTCACCCCCTCTGGCCAATGACATTTGCTCTTACAGAATGCTGGATATGCGTCAACCACCCTGGGCAGCTAAAGAAGTTAGACAGCCACCTAGCTGGGGTCATTTGACCCCAGCATCCTTTCTTGCCATGGCAGGGGGTCGGACTAGATGATCTGCTCAGGTTCTTCTGACCCTACCAACTATGAAACTAAGTTGGTTCCTTAGATACTGTGTATAAGTAGAGAGTGCTCTATCTTTGCCGTCTTTGGAGTCAGACAGACCCAGTGCTGGCTGTCTGCTACTGAAGTTATGGAGGAATTATTTATGTTTGGAAAATCCCCCCAGGGTTTTTCTCTGAAGTGAGCTGAGAAAAACACTGCTCTTTTCTGGGTATTTGCGTATATACGTGGCTGGAAAAGAATTTTAATGGTATATTATAGTTTGGCTCTGAAAATGTTTGGTCCCCTTTTCCATTCTCTTCCCACGGCTCACAAAAGAGAACAAAATGAGAAGAGTTATTGTCTTCCCTAGAATGTATAACGGACAATGATAATAATCACACGGTTAACAAGTATAGTATAAATTGCAGAGATAGCTGCAGAAATATTTTTATTTCCCTCATCACTATGCATGAGCTGTTTCAACCACAAACCCACTTGGAAAGTGATACTGCGCAATGGTACTAAGCAAAAGTACCCAGCCTCACCTGTAACTTTATGAAGGTAGCAAAAAATGTTAAACCAGTTATGGATGCTGGGTCAAATTAAGTTTTCAGTAAAATACCCTGGTACAAACAGTTTTGGAAGTGATTTACACATTTCTAGTTTTGGATTTGTCTGAGACTCCATGGCAAATCTCCTTTCTAAAGGAACAAGGCAAACAGATTAGGCCTGACACTCATCTGTGCTCAGGCTCTTTTACATATGCTGGGTGCTAAAGGGCCCTAATATAGAAAGAAGTTATAGCCTGAGCTGACTGAAGATTTCTCAGCAACACCTTTTCAAACAGACAATTGGGTTTTCATTTAAGTTTTGCAGGGTGTCTGCTTTCCTTTAAAATTTTTTATTTTCCTTCAGAAAATAAAAAGGCAAACAATTTAGCCATGCCTGTCAAACTGTGACAAATCTTCAGAAAAGTTAGATTTTTGTTTTTTCAACCAAAAGTCAAGTTTTTCCTTAAGGACATTTTTCCAACTAGCTCTACTGGCATCTAATTTTAAGACTCCTTTGCACTGTCAAAGCAGAACAAAGGAACATTAGTTTACGCAGGAATCTGGCTACTTCTTAAACTGGTTTTCCTTTCTTGCTTCTTTTTTGGGTCTCACCTTGGTTAGGATACATATTTTGTGTTTTAAAAGAGGACTTCTGGACATCTCCAAATAGGGAACCTGGTAAGGGACTTCCCATCTGAATGCTCATGCTATATTTGTGCTTAACTGGTGCTGTATGCTTGAAATTAAGATTGCCAGCCCCCCTGATTGGTCATCTACATAGAAGGTTACTAGTAGAAGAGGCAAGAAGGAACCCTGAACACAGTAATGATTTGGGGTTTGCATGTTCTTCGTGATTATGATAGGGGACAGGCCTCAGGTGGACAGGCCCTGACCAATTCCCTGTAGTAGACTCCTGTATACTCTGTGGTTTGGCAGAGGGAAAGGTAGGTAGTCATAACTTCCTGAGCAGGTGTACCACTCTATCCGCCGGGGGCAGTGATGCACAGGTGCAGAAGTGGTCAGTATATTGGACAACTCTAAAAACTGAATGGAGGAGGAGAAAAAACAGCCAGCTGAAAAAACAGGCAACCCAGGTCATCTGCTACCAGCAAAAATCATTCTCAGCACCCCAGTGAAACTGGTCACTCTTATAAAACAAACTAGGGAACATGATAGTGCTGGAAGATCCAGGTAGAAAGCAGGTGTCCACCGAGGTAGTCTAAGCCCAAAGGAATCAGACTATGTATGGTTACAAGAAAAGGAGCTATGTCACCATTACTGGCCTGAACTTGTGATGCTTAGGTAGAGCCTAAGGAAACTGAGCTGAATCTGCCAGGAGCCTCTAAAACCTCCTTATCCAGGCTACGCAGGGCATTCAGCAGAGCAACACATTTCATCTAACTTTCTAAGCTCTCATGAGGCTTCCTCAAGTAGTCTCAAGATGTGACATTTGAAGACATCAAAGAGATGGGTGCCAGATGGAGACTGGGCTCTGTAGTATTGCCAGTGAGCCTAGGAGAGCCTGAAAGGCTGAAAATAACTTTAAATATTAACAGCTCAAAATGACCAGACAGGGCACTATACATCTGGAGTCCTGTCCCCTCACTGACACCTGTGCCTACTGCTCTGGTGTTCTTCAGACATTTGTCTGGGTGTAATGCTTCAAGGTGGGGGAGAATCAGACCTTGTGTATGCTGAGTGCCCTCCAGAGCCTGGCTGGCTTCTGTGCTAGATCTCAGGTTCCCTTTTTTGTCTCTCTTGTGAAATATGCATTTTCATTTCAGCTTAGGAGAACTTCTACAATCTTTGCACTCTTTTATGCCTGTGCCCGAAAGCCTGAAAATAAAGAATTTTTTTTTGCAAATATCTAGTTGGTCTGATAAAAGATATCACTTCTGCCACAAGTTCTGATTCCTTTTGCCTCTAGAGTCGAGACCAATATGGCTACAACCTGGATACCTACCCATTTTTGTCTCTACATTTCACATTTACAAGTAAGATAGTAGAGGCCACCATGATTCACCAAGATACTAAGCATGTATCTAATTTTAACCTGGCTGGCAATCCCATGGGACTATTCATACAACCTTTTATTAGGTACTTTGCTGAGTCAAACTTCCTGTGAATCTCTAGTAAATCATAGTACAACACACTAAAGCAGGGTTAAACATTAAGTGCACCATGAAAAGAAATATGACAGTTCAGGGCAGATCCTCAACTGGTGCAGATCAACATGATGCCACCAAAATCAATGGACCTAAACTGATTTACACTAAGGACTTCTCCACCTAGCTTTTTTCACAACATTAAGGACGTGAATATGGATAAGGGCTTGCAGAGGTTTTGCTTTAGTTACATATAAATAATTCAACTAAACTACCTGTGTCTATTATTCTGCGGCCACCATATAGCTCTACTAGCTGCTCTGGCAATACATAAACTATGTAAATAGACCACATAGCATGCAACTTCATATTAGACACCTAACTATATTTTAAAGAAGACATTAAATCTCTTTTTAAAGTTCACTTCTGCCACAGAGAACAACTTACTGAGAGTAGCTAATGATGTGGCTAAAGAACCCATTGTTGGAAAAGCTCATGTGATTTACCAAAGACTAGGACTATCAAATGATTAAAAAAATTGATCACAATTTGTTGTGTGATTAAAAAAATTAGTCACAATTAATTGCAATTTTAATCACACAAATAAAAATCTCAAAATTATGGTTAGAAAAACTCAGTATTTTGCAAATCATGCAAGTACTTTGTACAGTTGAGGGTGGGTGTGGAGTGTGTGTGAGGGGGGAAATTTGTGATAGTGTGGAGGACTGTGGGTGTGTGTGTGAGATTTAGAGCCTGGGGAGGGAGGGGTCCCCACACACCCTGGTAGGATGCAGGGGTACTGAAGGTCAGGAGCAATGGGCAGCAGCAGGGCTGGGGGGGCTGTGGTTTGGGAGTGAGGGGCAGACAGACACACACAGAAACACAGACCGCACCACGCTGGTCAGTCTATGGAAGGAAAGGGGCAGGAGGGAGAAATCAAGGCCCCCACAGTTGGGGAGGGAGCAGGGTAGGGGCAGGTGCTCGGATGAATGGGACCCAGGACCTGGGCGGGTCATAGGATGGAGCCATGGGCAGCTCGTCCAGGAGTATGGGGGGGGCAGCTGCCTGCCACTGCATTCACCCATGGGGGAGCCACGAGGGGCACATGCCCCCCAGATTTGTGCATGCAGAAGAGGTGGGCTGCCTTTGCCCTGGGAGCTGTGCAACACCATGTTCTGTCCACTGCCACCAATCAGGCAAGGGACATGTGGCATGGCCAGCATGCGGCTCCCAGGCCAAAGGCAGCAGGGCACCTGCAGTGAGCAGTCCTGGGCACAAATCCAGCGGGCACATGGTCCCCATGCCTCCTGCAGGGGTGTGCACAGCAGTAGGGAGCCATGCATTTCCCCCCACCCCCTTGGGCCTCTGGATCAGCCTCCCGCAGCTCTGTCCCATGACCTGCCCTGGCCCTGGGGCCCCATTCACCCCAGCACCTGCCCCCGCCCCACACCCTGCCTCCCTCACCATGGGAGCCTCAATCTGTGTCCCCCACACTCCTTTCTTCTACCCCCACCTCTCCCCTTCCACAGACTTACCAGTGCAGTGCTGCTCTACACACAGCGTGCAGGCTTGGGCTGTTTGTATGTGTCTGTGTGCTCCCCCCGGCCCCAGCCGCAGCTGTCCAGAACCCACGCCCAGGCTGCCCTGTGTCCTCTGTGCTGCCACTGCTGCCCCTGCTGGGCAGCCCAGAGGAGTGGAGTGGACTGAAGCCTGGGCGCAGGCTCCAAAACCACATGCGCGATTAATGCATTAAAAAAATTAACTCAAGAACTGATTAATTCTTTAATCACATGCATTAACTGCGATTAATTGACAGCCCTAATCCTGACTGTTAAATTCATAAGGTGGCAGGGCAGGTGCATACTTTACAGCGAACTAAATCAGAGATGTATAGCACAGGCCGAAAGCCTGCTTTATCAGATGGTGTTCATAAATTCATAAGAGCCAAGAGCTGGCTGTTGTCAGTCTAGGTGTGACTGATTTTTTCTATCAAATAATAATGTTTTTTAATCTGTAGGCCAAAAATTGTTCCTAGAGCCATAGTCTTTTGAAGCCTCACCCAATTTTATTCTTTTCTAAATTTTTTCTTGTCTATGTTTTTACATGAGCTCTGAGAGACTTTCCTCTAGAAAGGCACTGAAGGCAGTAATATTAAACTCAAGCTTTAGTTTCAAATTCTTCTCCTCTTCATTTTAAACCATTTCCCTCTCTCAATGCTTATTTTTATATGAGATAATGTATCATTTACCTGTTACTGCTACAAGTAACATGAAAGTTTACCATAATGGAAAGTGATTAGCAAAAAAAAAAAATCTCTTTTCATATGACTAAGATTTTGTGTTAGGCAGCGCTATGGGTAGTGTTGATTTCACTGTTTCTCCGTCTAGTCAATTTCCGCTGCAACTTCTGTGGGTCTTTCCCACAGCAAAAAGGGAAAAGAAAACATTTATCAAATTGGAAAATATGATTGCAAAACCACAAATTTTGCAGGTAGCTTTCAAGAGCAGGTGTAGTTCCTGAAACAGCATTCAGCTCATTTTAATTTGATTTTGGAGGAAAGGATTCTGATTAAAAATGAATTTACTTATGCAAATATTGTTTTCATGTTACTTTATGTTATCTCACAAATATTAAGTGGAATAAGGGTTTGTTTTAATGTATGATCTCATCTGCTAATCCTTGGAGGCTATGGGCCAGATCCACTGGTATGTACTAGCTGCTTTGCACCATTCTGGCAATGCAAAGCAGCTGCAAATGCAGCTTAATTGGCTGGTTGGCATTGCAGGAACAGTCAGAAAGGCTGGTACATGACACAGAATCTGGCTTAATGAGTGTTTAGTTTTTGATTTCAATGGGAGCAGAATCAGGCCTCCAGAAATAATCAGTTAATTATTTTTTATATTGTGGTAACTCCTTGCTGAGGCCTCACTGTGCTTAGTACTGTATGAACAGACAGCAAATGACAGTTTCTGCCCCAAAGATCTTACATAGGCTCCAATTCTGCAACGATTCCCACACATGCAAAGTCATGTGCCTTTTGATTTGTCTTGCTGGCTTCAATAGAATTGCTGCCAGCACGTAAAGTTAAACAAGTACATACAAGAGGATTAGGGCCTAAATACGTAGGCATACAATGTAGGTTACGCAACAAATAGATGGGAGGAATGTGAGGCGTGTGTAATAAAAGTAATAGGCTGCTTTAGCATAAGACTAGCTGGGCATCCAGTTTGTAGTTGGAACCGCATCTCACGCCACTTGCCTAGCTGATAGCTAATCACTATTTCATTATTCCCCCCTAAACCAAGAAGTCACTGTCAGTTACAACTGCTTCTGCACCAGGAGCTGCCTCTGGATCGTGCCACAAACAAGACTCTTCTCTCCTCCCTTAACCAAAATTCACCAAGGACAAATATAGACCTGCTCTTTCCTCAGATGTCGAAAACAAGCACAGCAGAACTTCTTTGCTTGGTTGTGTATTTTGTAGAGTGCTCTGGCTACTCTCTCACGTCTTGGGCTGTACACATTTGGATGAAACCTAACCAGATGCACAACAGCCTAGTGAAGCTAATAAAACCAGCTGTCAGGCTAGGAAGGCACGCAACATGAGCAACACTTTTTTCCTCAAATTAAAAGTGATTCCTGCACACTTGTCCCTTTACACCCTTGCCAGAACCAGAATGAACACCAACTGTTGCTTCCTGCCCACTTTTTCGCAGTCATTGCCGCTAAGAATGACTGAGAAAATGACCTTCCTGGCCGGATGTCTGGGCCTCTGTTCCGGCCCTCAGCTTCGCTGCTGCTGTTGTCACTGTTGACGGTCTTTCCTCTACGACAGATTCTCAACCAGGGGCCAAGCGTACCATAACAGTAACAAAATTCTGACCTGTTGTGGTCTTTCTGAGTTTTTTGTAACAGAAACTAACAACTCTACTGTTTTTCCATAGTCAAAAAACAAATGAAAACCAAAAGCTAACATTTTCCATGGGGTGCCTCAAGTCTAAAAAGGTTGAGAACCACTGCTCTATGACTTCTCACACTGCCATCCTCTCCTGCTTCTCTGCCTACTGCTCTGACCAACTGTTTAGTGCCTTTTTTTCGGAAGGACCTCCTTACCTCCCACAAACAGTAAAAGAGGAGAGATCTCAGGTACTGGAAGACATCAAAGGAATAAGCTGCCCTACCCATGAAAAGCTTCAGTAAAGGCACTCTAGAGATCAAAGTCAGCCTTTTCCTGCACAGAAAACAAACAGGGAACGAAGAGAAGTACTGAGTGGGACAAGCCCACCTTGCAAGTGCATAAGGTGAATAACTGCTGAAAGAAGTGAGATGCAGATTACAATTAGCCTAGAGACAGTGAACATTTGGGACATTATCTATCTCCTGAATGGCACCTCACATGGACTGTATGTCTGATTTGATGTTATAATTATCCTCAAAACATCCCCAGACTGTAGGTTATTAATTGTGCCAGACTGAGGCCTTGTGGTATAGATCAGTGATTCTTAACCAGGGAGCCATAGCACCGCGGTGTTAGCATTGTTAGGAGTGCAAACATGATTCACAGGATAAGCCCAGAGGCCGTGTCTAGATGGGCATGGACGTTTGTTTCCACAAGGACAAGAAGCAGCAGCACATCTTGTGCCGCTGCTACTTGTCCCCAGGAAACACCTGTGCCATGTGCCCTCTTCCTGGGTGCCAATCGAGGTGGGGGGCAAAAAAATCTGACTTTTGCTGAAGCCATGCAGTTGTGATCATAGTGGCAGTGGCAACCGGAAGTCAGAACTGTTTCCATGCTTGGTAGCTGCCCCAGGGTCCCAGCCATATTCTGATGCTACTGGAAAAACTGTTCTACTATTTTTCTGTAATCAAAAAACAAGTGAAAACTAAGAGGTAGCATTTTCTGAGGGGTGCCTTGGGTCTAAAAAGATGGAGAACCACTGGCATAGATGTTTGCATACTGTATTAAATGATGTAATAGGAGAGCAGGAAAAAGCCAGTGTTTCCATTCATTTCCTCAGCTTGACCCTTATAATACCCAAGCAATATTAATACATGCTGGGCTATTGGGAACCTCTGTCTGTGAGTAGCATTTGCTAAACCTCCTACACTCTGAGCGCATCTACGCATGTACTTTACTGCAGAGTAGACTAATTAGCTCGGCAGTAAAGTGTCACTGTCTACACGAGCACTCGTATTTGGGCACAGTAAACTAAACTGTGCTGTAAGATAATACTGTCACTGAAATGCATGTGTAGACAGTGACGGGGAAGGGACAAGACTCCTGGCTGCTGGCTAGCTACATGGCTCCACAGGCTCTGCACCCTCGTGTCCCAGCCAGCCCCTCCACTGCCTGATGCTGCCACCTGGAGCCCGGGTCTTACTCCCTGTGCCTTCTGTCAGCCTGGGCCTTCTCTGCCTCAGCTCAAATTGCTGCTGTGGATGCTCATGTAGATACTGTGTCCAGGAGCAGTTTACTCTGGTTCAAAAGCTCCTGTGCTTATTGCTTTGCCTTAATTTCACATGTAGATGCACCCTCTGAAAACTAACCTCAGCTTCTGTATCAAGTCGTGACAGCTACAAAGCTACTAGGGGATGATGTCATGGTGGCAGAAATCTACAGCAGCCTCCCTCTGCTGTTGGGTAGACACTGGAGACCAGAGCCAAACCATCAACTCTATTTGGAGCATCCCTTTGCCAGCTTCTCAGTGGAAGTTCAGATACAAGTTGAAACTGCACCCCTTGGACCTTTCTGAAGGAAATACGTTGCCCTCCATTGAATCCCTGCTGGGGTACATGAGGCCAGGGTGGCACTGAAAAGTGTCATTTATAATCTGGCCCCAAGAAGGTAATCACATGATACCAGGAGTCGTGTTCATACGTTCTCTTCCAGAGCATCAATTCCCTTCTGCTGCTCAGCTTCCTTTTATCTTTAGGTTGGTGCTGATGTTCCCACAACTTGACTTATGCTGCCACTCCTGTGCGACATTAGAAGGTGCCGGTGGTGAGAAAACTGCTGCCACAGGCATAAAGGACAACCATTTAGCAGGTTTCAGGTTTCACTTAGCAGCAGGGTTTCTGCTGTTTCAAGCTATCAAGTGCTAATATCTGCAGGCTTAATCCTTAACTCCTTCTTCCCTGTACTGAAACAAAACTTGCTACCCTAAACCACCTTCCTCTTGCAGTGTCTACAATGATCTGGACTAGTACTTTTTTCCCATTTGGACAAGCAGCGACATGGATTCAGTGATCTCTTAAGCTGGGGCTGCTGTAAAGCATTAAAATGTTTCCTGTTTGCATTTCCTTTTCCCATACCATCATGTTACACATCCACCTGTCTATCATGTTGTATATACCAGTGGACAGCACAATAAAAATAGCGATGAGGGTCAATAAACCCCAATAAAAGAGTAACATGATGACCAGTAAAGGAAACACCATGTTTGCAGGGGAGGTTTTTCACTAGCGTAACCTTTAACTCTGATCCCCTCGCACTTGTTGTGTCCAACGGCAAACAGTGTTCTCCATGAATGCTGGCTTGAAGTAGTCTGCAGGTTGTTGCTTATCTTTAAAAGTGAGGCACTGAGCCAGACTCTAACAAACGTTCTTGGCAAGACCAACTGTGTGCTCTTTTATACTCAGCTCTGCGCAGTCCAGACAAAATACTGTTCTTGCCTGTTTACCATTCCCAGCATGTACTTCAGCAACATCTTTGTTTTCTCCTTTAGAGAAGAGGATGTGATAATCTGGTGAGTTGTGTGGGATGCCTGTTTTAGTTTGAAAATAAAACAGTTGCGTGTGGTGGAAGGCAGCAAAGTACAAGCACTATTTGGTTTTGGCTGTAGACGAACACACACTTACAGGACGTGTTTTCTTTCCATGTAGCACTTTATTTTTCTAACCCACACTCCATGGGCCATTCAGTGCTCATCATCTAAAACTGAATAAATCCTGTCCTGGCAGGGAATAGGTTGATGACCTATTGGGTCCCATGTTTAATTTTTGTGATCTTTTGATTCTGGTGAAGATGACTGAAGAGGGCAAGGTGGCAGTGTATCACCTCATCATAGTTGGGGCGCTTTTCTTTGACACTCTCAGACACACTGTACAGTAAAATTAAAACCAGAGCAAACTTCTCTGGACTCAAACACACCCAAAAATTTGGAGAAATTCCTAAATTCGGAGTGTGTGTGGTAGAGGCAGCAATGATTCTACGATGCCCTTGCCCTGCATGTTCTGTGCCTCTACATTTTTAAGTGCAGAAGCCATTTTAGTCTTTAAAATTGGCTGCAACCTGTAACAAAGGAGAAAATATTCCGTGCTAAACCTAAGGAAGCTTTACTTTTGTTCTTGGTTGTTTTCCTTACTCTGAGATACAAGCCATTTTAACCTAACAGTTTGTGTTTTGTCATTTATTTGGAAACACAGTATGGTCCAATGCTGCATTAAAGGACAGACTTGCTCAGCTTTATGTGGTTATCACAACCTACCTCTTCACAGGCTAACATGTACACTCTCTGATATCAGAATTTAGAATTTCTTGAATGTAGTCCAGCCTGGTAATTCTCCTCTTGCTGTGGTTCAACACTGCGAAATCTTGTTCCCAATGTCTTAGGGTTAAGAAAGCATCCATAACTAACCGGCAGTTACAGTTTAACTTCTTGCCACCTACAGCTGCATAAACAAAACCCCAGAAGCTACGCAAGTGTACTGGGAAGTGTAGATTTTGTTTAAATTTGTGCAGGCTGCCTAGCCAGCACCTTCAGGAAATGAGACTTGCCTTCTGCCAAGAAAGCCGTGCTCTTGCATCATGATATTGTACAATGTCCGTTTTCAAACTGCTGTGCAGTTAGGGGAATTGTATGGCTCTCCCACTTGAAGCATTTTTAAAAACTCTTGTTGAACAGCTTTTCCAGTCAGTTGATCATAGTGGCAATAATCACTTCAGATTTGCTGTAGGACTAATGATTTACATGCAGGAGGCCTTTTCCAGTTGCACTTAAATGGAAGCTCTAAATCATCTCTGCTGTACTACCTAAGATCAGCAAAGTACTGTCACCACTGCTCGACAAGAGAACAATATTAGTGAGTTTCCTTTGCTGAGTGCTTCTACTGCATCTGCAATAAGTAAAGTTAATAAGTAAGGCTTTTAGGTAACTATAAATCACCTGATGTAAAAAGCATTAAGCAATAAACAAGATTTTCTTGTGAGCTCCATTGACCAAGACTTTTAGGAAAGCTGTTGGCCGGGTGCCTTGGCTCATGTTCACCCTCACAGCTCAGCAGCCAGACGAACAGAGAGGGCTGCATTTTCCCAGCTGCATGATATGCATTCACTGGCAACCAAGCCAAAAAAAAAAAAAAAACAACCCAGAAAAACCAAAAAACCAACCCCCAGACTAGCCAAGCCAGTGGAGGAGAGGGAGTAGCTTCAGCTGAACTTTGTTTTTTACATTTTTATTAAGAATCAAAGAAACTCTTCTGAATAAAGATGTGAGGAACAAGTTGCCAAGCATCAGGGTTCAACTCCCTCCCAGATGCACACAGGTAACTCCCTAATCCATAACGGTCATTGAGTGGCTGCAATTCACTTCAAAGAAACAGGCTGTGAGACGGCAGCTCTGTGTAGCACAGGGGAGGATGTGGTCTTCAGTTCAACCCCTGGGCAGCCCCTCCAAACCAGTTCCATACCTTTTTTTTGGTAATAATCCCCTTACCAGGGTTTCTAGCCACCGAATTTATGCAAGAATGGAACCCTTCTGTGCAGCACGTAGGAAGCGGAAATGGAGTCATTTCCTCTATGGATAGGATACTACACAGAGGGCCTTGTGGGAGCCCTCTGCTTATTAATAGGTATTGCTAATATGAAATAGGCAAAGAAAAGGTCTCAAAGCACAAACAGAATCTTCTGGTTTTGGATGGTGTCAGACATCAGCTTCCAAATCTATGAGCCACTGTCTGGTATTATCCCTCACTCAGTGTGGATTTCATCTACCCAGCCTGGGCATTTGGAAAGTTTGCAGCTTTCAATTAAGTGCTGTGCTGTTTGTTGGACTCCACATTCACACAGGGGAGTGTCCAAGATGTTCATCTTGTGAAGCATTGTTTTGAACAGTTAATATCCAGATCTCAGTCTGTTCAGCTTGACGCATGCTTCTCTATCAAGGTTGTGGCTTCTAGTTCAAGAACCTAGACCTCTGTCTGTGAAGTTCAGATGCTACTTCACTTTGATAAGCAGAATCTGGACTGCACAGGTGGAGGTCTGAGTTCTTGAACTGGAGTACTGTAAAGGGATCAGAAAGCATGCAACTAGGAGTCAGGAATGAATGCACTCTGATCCACGGCTGGGTCAAACACTCTGCAATCTGGGGCAGATGATTTAACCCTCTGTACCTCAGTTTTTCCCCAGGGAGAACAGTCTAGTTAGTTAAAGGTCATGAAGCCTTGCCTTTTGTAAGAGCCTGATGCATGCACCTCCATCCAAGCTGGAGATTTACTATGGTAGGAACTGCATTTGTGCCACAGCAGATTTAATCTCTACTTTAAGCTCCAAATGTCACACAGCTGAAAGAGGCTGCCATGGTGGTGGGGGGGGGGGGTGTTTTCCTGTCCGAAAAAGCTATTATCATCACCTCATCTGGAGTGTTTTATGTTATCAGAGCACAGGCAGGCAGTTTCAATTATAAGAGCTGAGGTTTGGAATCAGAATCATCCAGACAGAGAGACACCAGCCACAATCTATCCAGGAACAAAACAGCTAGCGTTCAAGACAAAGGGTGCTGACAGGCATAGAAAACAAAACAAAACAGCTTTTTACCAAAAGAGGAATCGCATCAGTTTGACCCAGCTCCGCAGCGTCTGTATACCTCACGCGCTTCAGCTGATTGAATCAGCTATTAGAAAAAGCTCCACTGAAGTAAGTGCATGAGCTATACAGATGCTGGTTGAGCCAGGTTAAACTGATGTGATTCCTCCTCTGGGCATGCACTGCACTCAGCGTGTTGAAAGTAAAGTGCTGTTTTCCTTCTTCCTCCACGTCTGTAAGCACCCAAAGCTGTTAGACAGTCTGTAGCCCATGCCCCAACTAGGCTTAAGTAAGGGTCCTGCTGCTTCTCTCACCTAATCAGGAAACATAAGCATGCCAGCCTGATGCATCCCAGCTGGTCAGGCAGCCGAGGGGTGGCTGCCTGTTGCAGCTCATGCCAGATCTAGGATTCTGAACAGGGATGTGCAGATGGATTTTGAAAAGAGGTTGTGCATCATCACATCTAATACAACACATACTTTTCTTCAGGTAGAAAGAAACTTTATTAATATTCTAGACCAGGGCTATATCATTCACTTTAAGATTGAAGCAATAACAAACATAGTCATTAGCAATAAATGTAAGTATCTTTCAGATAAATAAAATCTAGCCTTTTTGAGTATTTTGACAATGCATCTGATGCTTAAGGAAAGTTATTTCCACACCTGAGTGGATGTTCACCCAAGTTAATGTTTGTACACCTGAGTTAATGTTTTTAGCTAAACTTTAAAAAGTCTGCAGCTTCTAATACAGAAATAGAAGCTACATTAAAAGGAGCAGCTAACAGACATTGGAATTGCAAAAGAAAGGATAGCTTGATTAGTGGAACACCACAACCATTAAAAAGGAGAGAGGGTCATTAATACATAAGGAATGAAGAGTTTAGAAGAAATCAAGTAGATATAATGAGCCATGAAGTCAGTTGACTCCTTTACTACTGCCATTGCTAGACAGTTTTAAACTTTGGATGGATCAAGAATCAAAGGGACGGGGGTGGGACTGCACAGCTCCTGAATTCAACCCTGCCTCCTGAGGACCCACTTTTAGTCGCGACGCTGCCAAGGAATGTGCTGACAATTTTACCTGCTTATACCTTTTACTTATTTATCTCAGGAGCAAACTGTTCACCTACCTGGAGGATGGGTGATTGTCAACTATCGCATGAGAAGGTTTAAAGCAGCATTTCTCAACCCATGGGTCATGACCCCAAAGTGGGTTGCAAGAATATATGAAAGAGTCGCGAACAAACTTTAAAAATGGATTCTCCTTTAAAGGAGAATAACGTGGGAAACCATGGCTTTCCTTTGCAGGCTCCAACTCCAAGAGACTGCTTGGGGCCGTCTGTGCCCCAC
>NW_017728907.1:62351716-62377774 GCF_001723895.1 Crocodylus porosus
GCACACACCTGGTTCAGCCTCCTCTCTTGCAGATTTTCTGCCACCAAGGTGCCCTGTTCCTGAGCTTCTGCTGGTCGGTCCTTGTTATAAATTCTGGTTATACATCTGGCACTTCTGATTATGAAAGGCTCCACTTCTCTTTGAGCTTCTGTTTATATATTGCCCATTGTTATACTGAGACATCACTGGAGTCTGAGTTCTGGAAACCAAGCCAGAAGTTCAGACCTGGTCTGTGTGCAGAGTTCTTTCTTCAGTGTGCCCTGCAAGTCAGAATGGAGGATGGCTACCTTTGCACCTCTCAGTGTAGGATGCAACATCTCATAATAAACAGTCAGATACTTGGACAGGAACCAGCTGGAACTGCAGCTCTTTCAGGGTAGTACTAGTTACATCATGATGTTGTGTGATATGCAGGTTGCACAAGAGAAAACAGAGGAAATCAGTACAATTATTTCTGAATTTGGGGAATACAGTTTTAGAGGGGATAAATATGAAGAGGTATAACTACCAAGTTCTGAGTCCTCAGCAAAACTCCCCTGTGCCCTGTGGATGCTGAACTCTGGAGAGGGGGATGGGAGAGACTGGGGAGAGAGTGTCCCTTCTGGTACTAATTATGCATCCTGGGCTGGTATTCCTGTCATCCCCACCAGTTACACTACTGTATATGATCACACACATTCACAGAGTATTATTCTGATTATAAGATGACTCAGCATATAAATCAACCCCATATTTACAGGTTCAATTTTAGAAAAAGCAACTTTTCCTCTGACTATAAATTCTTACCTGCAGATAAAAGTCCTTGAACTGCCACAGGAGAATTGAATTATCAAAGAAAGGATCCAAAGGGTTAAAATGCACTAAAAATACTAAAATAAAAACTATACTGAAAAAAATCTGAATCGGTATTTTTGTTGCATGCACACAAAAAAAGAAAAAGTACAATAATCAAGAGGTCAGGGGAGTAATTATCAGTTAACACCGCAGAGAACGCACATGCAATAGTTGACTCTTTAGGAGGAAAAGTAGACAATCAGAACATGATAGATACACAGGTGTGTGCATGTGTGTGGGGGTTATACACAAACACAGATATGCATACAGCTACACATATACATTCAGTTAACTGACTAAAACAGTATATATTTTCTTGAGAAAGGTGGCTTTGAAGCCCCAGCTGGCAAAATGGCATTGGTGCTACAACTTGCAAGTCTTCCTTGAGAATCCGTGTCAGAACATGTTCCATGGTGCTCTCTTTGTTAGCAGGTCTTGCACTGCTACCCAGACAGTTCAGGAGCTGTAGAAATGTACTTACTTGAAGTGATGATATAAACTGAGAAACAGCAACATAAGAGAAGTCATTTGGGCTTTTTCTTCTCCCCACTCTTTTAGTGAATTTAACATGTGTGAAGAGTGCTAGATGGATAGTTTTGGACCAGGACCCTTGACAAGATGGGTACAGCAAAAGCAACATCACTGCACAACATCACTGCACTGCACACTGGAAAAGTGTATATTATCTCTCCTCTAGTTTCTGGCCCGCTCAGACTGGGGTATCAGACTCATCTAGCCCTGCAGGCTGGATGACTGGCCCGTGCACTGGATCTGGCTTCAGGGGCCAGTGTGTAGGCCCAAACAGGACCAGCCCTAGATCCAGCATGCTGTGTTGGTCCTGTGTGGACACCACATGCAGCACGCACGGAGAACTGTGCCATGCACTGTGTACGAGATCGGTTCCATGTGCTGTATGCAATGAACGGAGCCCAGAACAGCACGTGCTACGTGGAGTGAGTAGGGTAGGTCCAAGACCCACAGGCAGCACCTTGGACTGGATGATAGGGTTCATAGGCTGGATCCAGACTATGGGCTATATCTTTGACATACCTGCACTAGAAGATAAAAGACTATTACTGCTACCAGCAATGCAATCCAGCTGGAGTGGTGTACTAGGAGGCACATTTGTGTGCTTTCTTGAGTACTATGTACTTGCCTCTGTTGTGTGATGATGTCAGCCATGCTGCTACTTACTTGAATACCAATTCTTAGTGTGTTGATTTAGTAAGGTGACACTGTGAGAGAAATTTCAGCTGCTTGAAAATAAAATAAAACTGTTGGGACTGTGAAGGGACCCTGTGGAATCTGCTGGCTGGAGTTCACTTTTCAATGGCAACTGCAGTAGTAATTTTCTCACAGATTTAATGGGGAATTCAAATTACAGTTCAGAGCCTGAGACAGCCCTAAATGAGTTTTGCTATTTTTGTCTTCCACTGAGCCTGCTAAATGGTGCAGACAACATACTTCTGCACATTGTTGACTGAAGAACTAAATCCAGGACTTTTACATAGCAACAACATGACAGAGGGGGAAGCTCAGTGAAGCAGTCTAACGATTCTGATAAAATCAACTGCAGCCGGCAGTTTGTGACAGATTTCCACAACAGCAGCGAGGCAGGGCAAGAGCAGAGTGAGAGGGCTGAGCTCTCACAGTAAGATGGAAACTGGGCCAAATGAGAATGTCAGCAAGAGACTGGAAAAAAGGTGGAGCAGCTGTTAGGAAGGCAACTAAGGACTCCCTGTCCTCTTGTGTGTAAAATCTAAAGAAAAGAAACATTGCTTTTAATAAAGGATCTTCAAGTTAGCTCATAGTCTAAGATTTTTTATTTTTTACAAATTACAGAACCAGAAACATACCTCTCCGCAAAGACACAAATCGAAAACTATGGGCAAAGCTACAGCAGACACTGGTATAGAAAAAGTTATTTTTCAGTGATAAAAAACATGCTTTTAAAGATGTACAGCCACACTTGGAGTCATTGTTGACTCCAGGATGAACGTGAGCCACCAATGTGAGGAAGCGGTCAGTAAGGCTAACCGCACCTTGTAGTGCATCTACAGATGCATCACAAGGAGGTGAGGGGAAGTGATCCTTCCCCTCTATGCGGCATTGGTCAGGCCACAGTTGGAGTACTGCATCCAGTTCGGGGTGCTGCACTTCATGAAGGATGTGGCTAACCTTGAGAGGGTCCAGAGGAGGTCCACTTGCACGGTCAAGGAGCAGCAGGGCAGGCCCTACAAAGAGAGGGTAAAGGGCCTGAACCTATTCAGCCTCCACAAGAGAAGGCTGAGAGGGGATCTGGTGGCCATTTACAAACTCACCAAGGGGGACTAGCGGGAATAGGGGGAGGCTCTGTTCCCCCTAGCACCACCTGGGGTTACTAGGAATAACAGCCACAAATTGTTAGAAAGAAGGTTCAGGCTGGACATCGGGCAACATGACTTTATGGTTAGGGCTGCCAGGCTCTGGAATGGGCTCCCAAGGGAGGTGGTACTCTCTCCTACCTTGGGGATCTTCAAGGGGAGGCTGGGCAGATATCTGGCTGGGGTGATATGACCTTGGCACCCGTTCCAGCCTGGGGCAGAGGGTTGGACCTGATGATCTGTTTAGGTCCCTTCCGACTCTAAGGACTATGATACTATGATGCACTATATACGCTAGACATGGATGGCGGAAAACAGTGAATAGTTTCTCTTCTTTTTATGGAAGAATCGTGAATGTTCTCAGCAAATAGTTCTTGTTCACTGAAAGCCTGTTGCACAATTAACCAGGTTTGCTGCCATATACAGTTTCCACTATGCTGATCCTATTTCCCAACTGGAAGAGTAATTCTCTATGGCACTGATTCTCAACAAGGGTGCCACAGCACCCTGGAGTTCCTTGATAAACTTTCAAGGGTGCTGTGGGATGCTACACAATGTTAGCACTGCTGCGTGTGCAAACATGATTCACAAGATAAAGCCCAAGATTACAAAAAGGAATTCACAGACTGTTAAAACCATTCTGCTCTGTCGTGGTCTTCCAAGCTCTCTGCAACAAAATTTCTCTAGTACTTCTCTGTAGTCAAAAAAGAAGTGAAAGCTAAGAACTGGCATTTTCTAAGGGATGCCTCAAGTTTGTGGAGGGGTGCTTGAATCTATTGAGAGGTGCTTCAGGTCTAAAAAGGTAGAGAACTGCTCTAAGGGCAGAATGTGACTTCCAGTGTATGTGCGTGTGTGTGTCAAAAGCACTAATCATAGCATGTTATGGACCAGAAACAAGGCTGTGCACTGTGTAGTGTCTCACTGGGAGGAAAAACTGAGCACACAGTTCCAACTTACCCTTACATGCTTGCAGCCTCTATACACATAGCTGGTGCAGAAGTGTTAGGTCAGAAAGGTCTCTCTCCTACGCATACGCATGCAGTCCAACTTCCAATAAGATTTGCAGTGTGAATGTTCAAATTCCAGATGTAAAATGTGTTCCCTGTGAATATCCCTCAAGTCACTTGAAGAAGCCAATAACCAACTGTTCAAAAATTAATGGAAAAGTATTGTAGAAAGGGCACCAGAAAGATAATTTGTTTAAAATTGCAACCAAAAACACTTGAAATGGTTTTGCTCTATTTGCTCACCTCTAGCATATGCAGTTGCCATTTCCCTGAAGATGCGTGTGCTCTTATGTACCTTCTCTCCTTGACATTATATTTTTCTGGGAGTTCCAAAACTCCACAATATGCCAGGCTGGCTCCGAGTCAGCAAAGCACTTATGCACATGCTTAAACATAGCAACATACCATGGTATTGGGTCTGTGTCCCATTAGCATGTTAGCACTCCTTTTCACTGTACAGCCATGGCCTGACCAACTTTTAGCATATTAATTTAGCTAGCTATGCAGTTAAAAAACAGCTATACAATTTTAACCGGAATGACGATTGTGCATTTGTGGGTTTTATAAATTAACATGCTAAAAGTTGGTTGGGCCATGGCCCGGGTGGGCCACCCTGTTCCGCAGACTATACTTGTCTCTCCTTGGCTACTTCTCATTGCAGCAAGATCATGTAAACAGGGAGGGACCATTCATGTTGTCCCATGTAGAGGAGGGCGAGTCCTCATCTTTGCCCAAAACAGAGCTGTAGACGTAGCCTCGGTATCCCTTCTGTAGCTGTACAACAAGGACATTAATATGATTGGCTTACCTCACATGGGCGTTGTGAGGATTATTTCATTAATGTCTGTAAAAGGCTAATTATTGCTATTACTATTTCAGCAGAGTGGTCTTGCCAGGTTAAGGCTCAGCCACATTAGTGGGGCAGTCTGAGGAAGCTTGTACTGCCAGTGTTGTACGTGCACTTTCGGATGCACAAAGAGCTTAAGACTTTAGAGCTGTTCATCCAGCACCTCTCAAGAACATTACAGTAATTTAAAATAAAAGAGCCTTTTGGCTACTTAAGAAGGGTCCCTAAGATGATCACTTGGTAGGATACAGAGGGCAGAGTATCACAAATACAACCTCATCCTGCCAGGCTTCAGCCAACTGTCATCAGAAGACTTTAAGCCCCATCTGGAATCGTGCCTAGTGGAACTCCTCTACAAGGGGCATGTGTGAAGAAATACTTGAGCAGCTGTGTCTGAGGCTAATTGTGGTTCCTTGATGGAGCTATGAGGAAGACCCATGAAGGAGGGAATTAAAAGCATCAACCTGGCAGATTATGAAAGTAAGGATTAAAGTTCAGAGGTTTATGAGAGACTAAAATGCCCTCAGCACTTTTTGGCAGGTGATGAAAGGCAGATTTAGTGACAGCTGCCAGATGGGAATCTACGAAAGGACAACTGTGATTCCATATCCATCTCAAGCTCTGAATTTTCAAATGCAACACGGTGGGGCAAGTGGGAGAGCGTGACTCACATAGCACATCCGGCCAACTAGGACCACATCAACTTTACCAGATTTGAGCCAGAAGCAATTCTGAAACATTGCACTCTGATATAAAAACAGCACAGAGGCTACACTTTTGCCCTTTCCCTCGCCACTCCTGTGAAGACGTGCTGCTAAGTCTGGGTACAGACAGAAGAGCAGCTCCCTGTCACAACTCACAGTGCTTTGCAGGAAGTGCTGTGCGTTGCACCGATCTCCCCCGCCCCGATCTGACAGAAGTTCACTGTTGGATCTGGGAGTTGGGGATTCGAGCTGTTTGCTGCCAGCCTGCAGCCCAGTCTCCACAGCAATGTTACTCCTCCCACCCAGCCCCATACTGTTTTCAGAATGGGAGATGGGAAAGAAAGCAGAGAAAGTGCATTCTTGGACCTCCCAAGCCAGTACTGGAGGGTAGGGTGAGCCTCCCCACTTCAGGGGGCTCCAATCCACCCACCCCACCCTCCAGTGCTGGCTGAAAAAACCCAGACCACATTCCCTCTGCTCACTTTCCCCCTCTCATTCTGAAAACTGTGACAGGTTGAGAGTTTTAGACACAAGTTACAGAATAGGCTCCATTTTGGAGCCTGTTCATCTGTACCCTTATGCAATGAGGTTTCAGATTTTCATGGGATAGGGCCTTTTAAAGTTATCTGCAGCCATGCATGGCTGTAGACCACTTTCTGGAGCCAGATCAGGTGAACATTATCACTTCCATCTGCGCCCTCTATATGTTGGCACAAAACAGTGGAATCCCAAAATAACTGAAAGACACTGAAGGAGAAAAGGGATAAACTTGGTAATGACTGAACCTCTTGGTCTTTCAATGTGCCTGCAGTGGTTAAGGACCCAATGATTTATTGCATGAAGCACTACTGTCAACTTACAGATAAATAAACTTGGAATTTCCATTCTGTGAGACATCCCAACATCTCAGAATTGCCCTTTGTCCTGATTCAGAGCAAAAATGTCAATATTTTGTCATTTCCCACAGAAGGAATTTTCTTTAAAAATGTGTTCCTGAATGGTTGTTCATTTAAATGTTATCATGTGCTATATTATAATAACAAGTAACATTGACATAAAACTAGGATTTTCATGGAAAAAATGTGTCAATCTTAACAAACAAAATGCTGAAAATTTTCCACTAAAAATTTAGACCAAAAAATCAGTATATTTCCATTAAATGTTTCAATTTCATTGCATCGGCATCTTCTGATTGTTCAGAAACCCTTTTTGACTCATTCCAGTCACAGCTAATAATACATGATAGGCTAAGATGATCCCACCTATTTCAAGTTATTTGCAATCTTATTAAAGAATGTCCTTGTGCTTTGTCTACGTGTAAAACAAAGAAGGAATTTTCATGCAAGCAAAGGTAGCTGGGATACATTATTACTCCTTTTACTATAACCTTACTCACAAGCCAGCCAGGTCTGAAATGAGATTAGTCTGTCCAAGTGAGTAGAGAATAGGGAATGCAAACAGTGCATCTAAACACAACATTCCCCATTCTCCAAGGGCAAATTAATTACCCTGGCCAATATTTGACCCATGATTAAAAACCTTTGAGTAAGCAACTCTGCTGACTATGAGTCCATTTGAAAGGGTCAGGGGTGCATCTGCTTTACCGCTTCAGCTAAATCTGTTTTGGAAATCAACGCCAGAGGATGATAATTAATCTGTGTGGCAATAAGACCTCTTTGGGGGTTTATCCGTGTACAGAAACATGAAGGAAATTTTCCTGGGACTGAAAATCTTTTAAGAAATAAACATGTTTACCACTGAACGGGTTTCTAGTGCCCTAGTTTTGTGGGGCTGCTGACACCATTTAACTTTAAGCCAGCTTTAGCTCTGTGAGCAATCACAGATGGAGTTGCACTGACACTTTGTCTGCAACATATAAACCTGATATATTGTGATGAAGTCTAAGATTTTAGTTGCTAGGGATAAATAGAGACATGGCAAATTAACCAAACTTAATTCAGATGGTTATCAAACAATGGTTCCACCTGTTTTGCTGCTGTCTAGCCATCTGCCACCCTTCTACCTGCTGCAAAAGAAGCTTTTCCATTTTCAGCCTTTGTGATGTATTTTCTTATGTCATGTGTTGTCAACTCACATCTCATCATTTCTAAGGTAGAAAACAACAATATGCAGTCTGAGCTAACCTAATGAAAGGAGCCTATGACAATTAAACAGTTTTTCTTGCCATGTCAGAAGTCACTAAGGAGCCACAAAAGTACTTTTTTGATTACCACTTCACACTGTGCAAGGGCAAATAGTTTCATACCTACAGCTTACTAAATGATTCTTAAATAAAAGAATCTGTGTACAGCATACAGAACAAATACCAACTTTGCTCACTTTCATGCTTCATGTTATGAAACTTCATGACTTCAGAGGGTTTCAGTAATGCATCACGCTAGATTGACTTGAATAATACAGCTTAAATTAGCTCAGTTTTGAAACATTATGTGGCCATTTAGAAGGAACAGAAAAAAAGCCTAAAATAATAAGGCATATTAAACAAAATTGCCAAGAGTTTTTAATAGATTTTTCAGGGCTAGATTCTCAACTGTTATCAATCAGTGTAGTCTGCTAAATCCACAGGGCTTTGCTTGCCTACACCAGCTAAGGATCTCTCCCTTTGTCTCTGCAAAGGTTCTTGACCATAATCACACGGTGAATGCAGGTTGTCTAGAAAAGGGAGGATTGCTTCTTTGTGCAACAGCTGAGAAAGCATGATCTTTGACACAGTTCTGATTATAACAAACCCTCCCCTGTAGCTCTTCCAGAGTGAAGTGGAACATATGGCAGCAGAAGTCAAAGAGACACAGAAAGCAAATGACTGTGCTTACAAATCCTTTGAGGTGATCTGCAGAATTTGAAAACACAGTTTAGCACAATGTGGGAAGCCAGCACTGTTACCAAAGGGAAGAATATATCGTAATGCCTGGCCAAATACTAGGCTGGAAGGTGCAAAAGAGGATGAATTGTTTTCTCCAGGAAATTAAGTTTTACATAGATCAGTATCAGACAGAACAGTTTGCTCAAGCTCAGCTCCTGGCTTCTAGGCAGCTACGTACGGGAATAGAAAAGATAAAGATTTGTTCCGTTGCAGAGGGTGATGGGGAGTCTTTCTTGCACAAACACCCCTACCCATCATCTCCTGGCCATCACACAGAATTTCAGTAGAAAGCATATGCTTTAACCACCCCTCAGTAAATCAGCCACAAAATGAAGCCCAGGCTACTGTGGGGGTTGAAGAAGGTTGCAGCACATGCATTTTCTGGCCACGCCCCAATTTCAGACATTTTCATCAGACTTTGCACATACCATAGAACTTGATAAAAAGTCATGCTCCAATTTGTAGCTGATCCAGATCAGTGCAGCTCCATTGATTTCACAATTACTGTCTTCTAGGAAATACACCCAAACCTGCAAAATAGCAGGAAAAGTATTTGTTAAAACAATTATCCCAAGCTACAAAGACTAAAAGTGACAGGAAAATGATCATTTGGCTAAAAAGGACACAAGAAACAGGGGAGATGGAACAAGATCACTTGCCAGTTCTGAGACTAGTTCTGGGCGTTGCACTTCAGCTAACACATGGGAAACAAAGACAAACAGGAATGTCCCAGGGCTAGAGCTACTCTGTACTGCAACTGTAAAGGTTTCAGTCACTGAATACGTAATACCCCCAAAGCAACCTGAATAAATGCTGCAAAAAATGCTCATGTACCTACCTGTGCATATAATTTTAGGCTAACCCTCACCTAGCTGCATATAGGAAGGAGGTACTAAATATATATATATATATATATATCCAATGGCTGCACACAACACCTGTACATATATTTGTGTAAAACAAAAGCCCTGTGTACTGGCCTGTTGTGCACTATTGTGCCAAACATTTATACATATACTTCACCTTTGGACTTACCTAGGAATAGCTCTACAACATGCACGTGAACAGCTAAATAAAAAGGCTTAATATAGTCTCATTCAAAAGTGGCTTAAAGCCAGATTTGCCTCTTCCCTGTCCTATCCCTCCCTTATAGCTCAACAGGACAGAGTCTGAGGACCCAACCTTATATTTCTCCTCCTACAGGTATGTCTGTGCTGTAATGACTGCAGCTGGTGTAGCTGTATCTGAGCATCCTTTATTCTAGCTAGCTCAGGTACTATTAAGGGCAGAGAGGGAGATGGTAGGATGAAGCTCAGCACAAGCTAAGCCCCTTAGTATTTACATAGATTCTCCGGCAGGCTGACTAAGCTCTGTGCTAGCGCAACTGTTCTGCTTGCTCGGGCATACGTACATGAGCTGTAGGTCTGCGGATGTAGCATAGACATCCTGTGCCTCAGATAAGCTAGGGGCAAAGTGCATAAAAACATAGGAAAGAAATTTTAATTGTATGAGCTAAAGAAACCCAAATAAATGGTATTTCTCTTGAGGAGAGGGTCTCTGCTGCAAGATCCCACCTGAAAGGCTCACATGCAACAAGCTGCCTGGAATTGTTAGAGAATGGATTCTCTCTCACAGGCTTGGACCCGGGTATCTAGGTTGCAAACCCAAGAGTCTGTCTCTGCTGAGTGGACATACCCTGAATCCTGGGCTTTTAGAACACACCCTCCACCAGCTATGAGGTAGTGTGTCACATGCAATTATTACAACATAGAGAAATATTTTTTGTGAAGGGCAAGGACCTGCAGGACAGAGTTCAGCAATGGCAAAGATGATGCAATTAGCAAGCGTATGAATCTGGAAACATGTCTTAGTAAATGTTCCACGATCAAGAAACTTAGCTTCCTAAAAACAACCCAAGCTTACTCTAAAACTCTTGGTGTCAAAGACTCCCATGCTCCTGAAAGCATTATGAGGAGGATGTTTCCTAATCCCAGCACTTGGAAGCCCTGAAACTCAGAAGGCCTTGGATGCTGCGGGCCACGTTGTGCAAGCCAGGATATCTGATACCTGCTGCACATGCCTCTCCACCCACCTTCTTCACTTCCTTCTTGGCACCTCACTAGCATAAGCAGCTGAAAGAGCTGCACAATTATCAATTGTAAAAGGCTTTTTTAAAAACAAATAAAGCTGAGCATTGGGGTTTTTTTACCAGCTACTTATTGAAAGCCACAGATGAAACTATTATGTTATTACAGTGTCTTTTGTTTTCATTGCTGTCAGCTTTCAAGATCCTACTATGAATCTAGCTTTTGTCCAGCTGCTGGAGGTTTTCAATTAAAAAAACCCTAAATAAGTATCTGCTACTGAGGACTGCTGAGAAAAACTGAAAACATTCTATGATTGTAGCCTAAAGTCTACAGCAAGGGTCAGCAACCCCTGGCACGCGTGCTGAGCATGGCACGCAAGGCCATTTTGCTTGGCACACCACTACCAGCCTGGGCTCTAAGCAGCTGCTGCCAGCCACAGAGCCCAGGCTGCTCCCAGCAGGTGGCTGGGAGGCTGCAAGCCCTGCTGCAAGCAGATGGGCTCCGTGGACCGGCTGCAGCTGGAAGGCTGCAAACAGGTGCTCTGTCCAGCATGTCGGCACTCCGGCACCTTCCAAGGTAGACATTGTGGTTTTTTTCGGCACTCTGGCCAAAAAATGTTGCCTACCGCTGGTCTACAGTCTTGGAAACCAGAAGGCAGAGAAAACAAACCCACATTGATTACTTTAAAAAAATCATTAAAAGTACAACTCTTGAATGCGTGGGGTTGCAATACTACACTTACACCATTTAGATTCAGAAGGGAATTCACAATCACTGAGACAAAGTTTGTCCTCCATGACATAAGCATAAATGTAGAGTGACTCCAGTTACTCCTGTACTAGGCATATCTGTGATTAAAGCACCCTACAGATCTCCCCAGTTTCGCAATGAAATAGAGCTGTCCTGCATTTCACTGTCTTTCCTTTCAGGCACAAATTCCCACTTGTCCCACCCCACATTGCAAGGTCACTTTTTATCTTAGTAAATTATTGACATAAGGAATTCTGACTTAGGCAACATAAATGATAGAAATTTTATACCTGTGCTGAAGCAGGGACACCCACATGTATATCAGAGAGATATACTGGCAAATTGACAGTGGGCCAAGAGCTGGTTCTAACTTGTGTGTGGAGTTTAAGTCCCTCAAATGCAAGACTTAAAATGATGTGCAGTTTATTTCTTCCTACCAGAGCTGCCCATTGCATGACATGGCTGTTCATGGGGCACTGAAATGCATCTCTGCTTTCCCCTTGACAGGAGAAAGAGAGGTGAATTCAACCGACAGGCTGTTGCAGTTTCACTCCTAAGGAAGAATAAATTCAGGCAAAGCTGAAGCCAACATGCTTTTATATTTCCAGCAGGGGAGTTCTTTTTTAAACAGGTCTCGCCCTGAGCACATGACTTAAATGTCATCTCGCAGATTTATCTCTGGACTCCCCCATGCCCTTCTGCTTTAGGCTAGGTACAAAGATTTCTGCCATTTCCGTTTCATGAATCAGCACTTACGTCATGAATTTGCTATAACAAATGTGAGGTGGCAGCTTTGTCTGGTGAACTGGTGTCTACAATGAGGGAGAGCTGAAAGCTTTGCTTCAGTGGGAACGGTTTACACTGACCTGATGCATTTAATGCAGGAGTTTGATTTCTTTTTCTTAGTTCCTAGCTATTGCTTTACATTTGGTTACACCCTACATGAGGGAGACAAGACTTGCAAAGCGCTCGCTGGGTGTGGAGATGCTAGAGCTCTTCCATGCACCATCTTCCAGGGTAGAGAGCAGTGCTTACGCACCCCAGTGTTCACTTCAATTCTGCCCCCTGGGCTTGCCCTTTGCATTCCCAATTTTGTTTTCTCTTTTAGGCTTTAATCTCTTCTAATTTATTCTCCCTTCCCTTGGCCCAAGTGTATTCCTCATTACTTCTGCCTTATTCCCCTGAGTCCTTTGCCCCTTGCTTCTCTTCCTCCAAGAGAAAGAAATGCTGCCAGTGCCCGCCATCTCTTCACACCCCCTCAGGCCTCTCAGTCTTCTCCCATCCCCAGTGTCTTTTTCTTGCCCTGCCTCATTTCAGGGTGGCCAAAGGACAAGGGGCACATCCTGCTGGGAGAATGAGGTCCTGGGAACGGGACTGGAAAGAAGGAACCTGGAAAGGGGGTCGAGGTCCAGAATTTGGCTGGCCATTGGAAGTGCAGGAGGAGACCCCACAATGGAGTGGCAAAAGGGGGTCAGGACTGGAGCTGCTGCAGAGCAGGCAGGGAATGACACTAGGCAGCGTGCAGCCAAGTGCTGTAGGGCCGCAGCTGCTAGTCAGCTTGTGCACAGATCCATGGAGGTAATCATAGCCCCCAATTTTCAGCAGAACCTGGGGCTGACCCAGCCTGAACACAGCAGGCCCTATAAAACTGGAAGATCCCCAGTAACCCAGGCGCTACACTCCCCCATCTGTAACCCTACTGCTGCCAGCAAAGGACGAACGTGCGAGATGTTGCACAGGCTGATCCGGATTAGTGCTGCAGCACTCAGCATTTGCAGGCCTAGCTAACTGGGGGCTGATCTGAGGGGTGCAGGGCCAGCTGCCATTTGCTGTACTTCATCCCCCTGACTTCAGCTCAGCCGCCACTTTCCCTCGGCGATGCACCCGGCCACATGTTCCTAGTAATTTCTGCTTCGCCGCTACTTTTTTGTCTGTAAGAAGTGACAGCTGAGACCCGATTTCCATTTGGACCGGATCTGAAGGGTAGCACTTCAGGCAAGAGGACCCTGGAGGTGTGGTCGCCCCCCACTCTGCCTCCTTCAGGGTCCGCTTTGCTCGGAGCAAGGTCCCTGCACCCAGCAGATGTTTTCTGAGGGGAAGGCGAGGCTGCCTGCCAGTGGTGCTGAGCACCCTTGAGGCAAGCGGAGCTGGGAGCGCTCAGCCCCTCTGCAAGCCAGGCGAGCCCCTCCCCACAAAACGGTAAGGGGGGGCCCCGCTGCAACCCTCAGCGCCGGGGCGCGCGTGATTGACAGCTCCCCCACCCCACGGGCCTCCCAGCCGTCCAATCAGCAAGCAGAGAACGAAAGAAAAAAAGAAAAAGACCAACCCCCCCCTCCCCCCGCAGTGGCCGAGGCCGCACAGGGTCAAGTCGAACGCAGGACAGATTTGCATGGCCCAATGGGGCGGCCGCATGCAAATGAGGGAGGAGGCGGTTGGCTGGGTGTTGGCAGGAGAAGTCCCGCGGGCCGCCCCCCTCCCTCAGAGCCGGCGCCGGGGCGCGAGGGCTGCGCGAGGCGCGAGATGACGCTGGAGGAGCCGGACGGACCGCGCCGCAGCCGGGCCAGGTAGTGGCGCGCGGGGGGGGGCGGGTTCGAGTCCCGGCGACGCCGGGTCTGATGGCGCTGGCGCTGCCCCCTCAGGATGGAGACGGCGGGCTCGGCGCTGCAGGAGGTGCTGAGCAAGGCGCTGAGCCAGCGGAGCGTCACCGTCGGCGTCTACGAGGCGGCCAAGCTGCTCAACGTGTGAGTGCCCTGCCCCCTCTCCCCCCCGCACCCCCTTGTCCCTGGCCGGCGGCGCGGGCTGAGCGCGGTCTCCCCGCAGGGACGCGGAGCGCGTGGTGCTCTGCCTGCTGGCCGCCGACGAGGAGGACGCGCGGGACGTGGCGCTGCAGATCCACTTCACGCTGCTGCAGGCCTTCTGCTGCGAGAACGACATCAGCATCCTGCGCGTCAGCAACCCCGCGCGCCTGGCCGAGCTGCTGCGCCTGCCGGCGCCCGGCGCCGGGGCGGACCCGCCCGCGGACCTGCACTGCGTGCTCGTCACGGTAAGGGAAGGGAAGGGGCTCCACCGGGGGGGCGGGGAGCCGGCGCGGGGGCCCGTGTGCCCGCCCTGACCTGCACCATGCGGGGCCTGAGCCTGTGTGTGTGTACATGTGTGTCTGCCTGGTTAGTCCACAAGGCGTGCCTGCTGTGTCTACCTGGCTCACCTGCAAAGTGTGCGTCAGTCTACCTGGTTAGTCTGCAAGGCGCACACATGTGTAGAATAACCAGGTAGATGTGTGCATACACAGACACATACAGACTAACCGGGTAGACTCACATGCTCACCTTGCAAGGCGTGTGTGCACACGTCTACCTGGTTAGTTAGCAAGGTGACAGTTTCCCCTGCCTCTGCCAACCCTCTGGGTAGCCACCCAAGTGAGTGCCCTCTCCAGCTGGCAGCAGAAATACAGGAGACTTGGTAGCACAGAGATGACTTGCTGCTTCAGCAGGAGGCCCAGCCCCACTCTTCACCTGAGCACAGCTGGGTTTGCCTTCAATGCAACCTTCAGATTGGGTTTCCAACAGGCTCCAGACTTTAGGGGTTTCAGCTCTGCCCACTTTAAACTTGGATCTGAGTTTGGATTTGCAGCTGGGATTTTGGATCAGGCCCCTTTGCACTTGGGACTGAGGTGCCCTTTCCTCTACTTATGCTATTTCCTGTACTCAAGGACTTGCATCAGAGCTGCTCCTGACTTGATTATAGAGATTTTTCCCACTTCTGTGGACATGTTCAAACATGTTAGATCCTGTCAGCAGCAGGAATGAGCCCTGTGAGTCACCTTGTTACGGCAGCTGGGGTATTTATATTTATCTTTCCTCGTTACTGGATTAGATAAGCAGGTTGGATTGCTTTTGGCAGAAAATGTTAGGCCAGGAGGAACTTTCTTTAAAGGTTCTGGGGAGGTTTTCTTTAAAGGTTCTAAATGATGTGATTATAAAATAGCTTGACTTGAAGTACTATTAAGTGAAAGCTAGTTGTAGACCAAAACAGGGGCATTGCTCCAATTCTGTTGGGACGGGGTAAAATATTTAAAGTTCCTATTTTGAAATTTCTTCTTAAGGAAAAAAAAAGCAAGCTCTAAAGAGTCCTGTTCCAGCCAAACTACATCTCAAACAAGCAGACAAAGCAGTGAATGTTCCTTTAAAAGTTCTTGACCTGCAGAGGGAGACAGTTTTAGATGCAATGCTTGAGAACTGTGCATCACACCTAAAGGAAGCTGGTAGCTGTACTCTTTCTACAATAGTCTGAGATTGATATTGCAACATTCATTGAAATCAGCAGGAGTTTTGTACAAAAAGATATGGCAGTCAATAACCCATGACATACACTTCACACACAACCTGCTCTCAACTGAAATGCAAGATGGTATTTGTGTGCACATATGAGAGAAGCCCTATAATGAATAGACAATAGAATTAAAACAGAACTTAAAGACACAAGAAAGAAGGCAGCATCTACCACAAGAGTTTAAAATACTCTGACCCTCAACCACAGCTATATCATGAAACCCTTAAAATCCTTACTCAGGTTTTAAATACTATATTCCTGCATACAGAGAGGACTGCAAGAAACCTGTAAAAGGCTTGAGGAGACTTCACCTGTTACAAACTAAAATGAATTCAAGGAAAGAGGGTAGTTGTATGATTGGATGTGAATAGTTGCATTACAATAGCGCTCTTTATTTAATTATTTTTGCACTAATCCTTTGAAACCAGTCACCGTTTTTTTGTTTTAAAATCAACTCTGTCTTTTCCAGAACCCCTATGCTTCTCAGTGGAAGGATCCAGCACTGAGTCAGCTAATGTGCTTTTGCCGTGAAAGTCGCTACATGGATCAGTGGGTTCCAGTGGTTAATCTCCCCGAGCGGTGATGGCATTTGGATGTAAACAAAACTGAACAAAATTGCACTGGAGTTCTAAAATACTTTAGCAGTTGCTCAGGAAGTAACTCCCTACCCTGACACAAGGATTACAAAAAACAAAACAAACTGATGTCAAGTAGGTTAGACTGAAGTTGAACTACACGTTGTGTGGGACAGAAGAAGTGGCCTCTGCAGTTGAAAAGTGATGGGAGAAGAAGTGGCAGCTGAAAGCATATTAAACAAGCGTCATAAAAAAACTAAAAATTGCAAGAAGATGTAAGGTGCTGTATGCTTGAGTTACTTGCAGACTATGCCAAATACCTTTTGAGTTTCAAGAGTGCAACTTGTAGTTTCTCATTCAAAACACCTTTAGTGTGCAAGAGCAAAAAGGTTTAATCAAAACATTTAAAACCATTTTATCGTATTTTGGAATGTTGATTTTCAAGGTTTTTATTCTAAGATCTACTAAGTTATTTTATGATATTGATGGAGGATTTATTTATGCTATGAACTTCAGAACTGGAATACCCTTAAACAGTTGGTCTACAACTCCACCCCTTGTTTTAATAAAATATAACTGTTTGAAACTAGATGGTGTTTCTTTTACTGGAATAAAATTAAAAACCTGGAACTCCTAGTGTTAAGTTCTATTTTCTTGGCAGATTCAATACTCTGCAATGTTGTGGGACTTTTATGGGCAAAATGGATATGGAGGGAGGTTCAAAACTCAAGCTTTAATAAGTTACACCTTTTTACAGATGTAAAAAGTACATGAGGCTTCTCAGTACGGGGTCTTCCAGAACACCAAAATGTGCTAAGTCCTTTGTGGTACAGAACTGACAGGCTTAGGGAGGTGGCATTTTCAAAAGTACTTACGTTATTTGGAAGCCTCAGCCCTATTGAAAATTAATGGGATTTACACACATCTGAAAATTTTTCAAAGGTTCTTACTCTGACAATCTAATCTGAGGCTTTGATCCTCTTTATCTGATGCAATATCCAAACTAATTACTTGCAAATACTTATGCCCAGGCTTTCTTTTGATCAGATTTACTCCTTGAAATGAAAAAATACAGCAAGGAATAGTGCTTAGACTGAAGTGCTCATTGATACGTAAGCAAAGGTTCCTCTCTGTAAGAAAATTTCAGTCCTTGAGGAAAAAAGACCCTACAGACCCTAAAGATGAACAGTGTCACCAGCACCTTTTTATGACAAAACACTTCAGTATTTCTTCTTTTTCATTCTTCTGCTGGCACAATCTGGAGGAGCCTTCCAGGTACTAGACTGTCGTCTTTCTCAAAACAGTTTTAGAATCTCCTCTGTCTCCATTTACAGGGCTATTGGTTGGCTTCCCCTCCACTCTGCATTCGCCCTTCGGCACTTTGTGATCTAAGGCAGTGTTTCTCGACCCTGATGACCCAACAGTGGGTAGCAAGAATATATAAAAGAGTCACAAACAAACTTTAAGAATGCATTGATTCTCCTTTAAAGAAGAAACACATTTTGCTGGCTGGCAGAGTTCCAGCCTGCAAGGGGCTGGTTGGGCCCCCCTTGCCCCACACACTGGGGAGCTTGGGGGTTGGGGAGGCACTGGGGAGCTCCAGCCCAGCCCTGTCCAACCATACAGCAGCCATGGCAGTATCTCCTGTTTCCCAGAGCTGCAGCTGCTGCAACCCCTGCTGTCATTTAGACCCAGCCTACATGTGGGGACCTACAGAAAGGTCTGGCTCAATGCTACTGCCCTGGTTTAGAGGTTTCAAAGGCAGACGGAGTTGTCCACAGTAATCAAGAGAAGACCAGGCATGGGAAACCTGGGGAGACTTAGGAGAGAAAGGTTGAAGTCTCTGTTTTGGCCACAGTGAGCTTAAGCTGATGGCTGCTCATCCAGAAGAGGAAGTCAGAGAAAAGCTGAGGTTTTAGTTTGGATAGAAGACAGGTCTGGAGTCATGAGGTAGGTATGTGAGTTGTCAGCCTAGAGCTGGTAATTAAAATTGTGTTTATGGAGGAGATTACTGGAGAACAGATGTAGAAGGAGAAGAGAAATTTATGAAGAACAGAGCCTACTGGATGCACCTCCAGAAAGCTGAAGAGATGAGGATCTTGCAAAACACATATTGAAGCAGTGATTGGAAAGCCAGAAGAAGAACCACCAGGGAGGACAAGACTGCATGAAGTGCACATGTGTGTAAAAGGCAGCTGACAGGTTGAGGAAAAGGATGGAGTCATGGTTCTGACCTTTGACCAGGAAGATGTCACTAGAGGCTTTGACAAAAGCAGTTCCAACTGAGTGCAGATGGCAGCTGCTGGTTTGGGGGTAGGGCTGATCTAGGATGGATTT
The DNA here is from genome assembly GCF_001723895.1 of Crocodylus porosus. Classification (NCBI taxonomy): domain Eukaryota; kingdom Metazoa; phylum Chordata; order Crocodylia; family Crocodylidae; genus Crocodylus; species Crocodylus porosus. The sequence continues at coordinate 62,370,434 of NW_017728907.1, forward strand.
GGAATTGGGGAATTCCAGACAGCAATTCTAGACCTCCACCAATGAGCACTGAGATGCAAGAGAGAGGAGACATGGTGGGAGGTGAAAACCCCCGTGGGTCCAAGCTGCCAGGCTGCATAGTGGCTATCGGATTGGTATTGGCCAATATGGCTGGTTAATAACTGGCCTTCAGTATCTACCAACAAAATCTTTATCAGTGCACCCCTAGCAAAAGGGATACTGGTCAGTTTATGTTCACTATCCAGGCTGTGGGAAAAGCAGAATATAACAGTGGAAATAATGAAGAGGCAATTAGATCATGTTAACTCTTGAGCACTGTTAGCTGCACAAGAAAGGAATTTATTGAAAACATTATTTTCAACTTGATTTTTAACTCTTGCTTTAAATTCTAATCTGCTTCCCTACTATGGCATGCAAATTGACTACCGGCACTTTAAATGCACGCTGACAGCTTAATCTGTTAGACATTTCTCACACCCATCTCAAAAGTCTCTTCCGGTTGTGCAAGTAGTAAATTAGAAGCAAAAATGCAAGCAGGAAACAATTTAAATCTATTTGCATATAAAATGTGTAATTAGTTTGCTCTTATGCTCTTGCCACTCAGACCCCAGGTTTTTTTCCTTTTCTTGCTTTTTCTTAAGTCAGAAAAGTAGATAGGTAATGACTGGTGGAATTCGAGCTGCTTGGAATTTTTTCAATAAAGCAAAGTTTCATTAAAAATGCCAGCCTATTGAGGGCCCCAAATTTTTCATCTGAAACATCTCAGATTTGATGAACATTCATTGGAACGTTGGTGGATGTACCAGGGGCAGGGATCCCTGAAAACTCACTCAAGTTTCTCAGTAAAATTGACACGTTTGTCAGTTTCATCTGTCATTGGCTATCAAACTGGCAAGCATGTCAAATTTATTAATTAGATTCAGGATTCAGACTGCTTCCAGTTTGCTAGAGATTTCAGAAAGTATGATCAGGACTGAACCCAACAGGTCTGCAGAAAGAGCCCTCTAATTGTTCTACAAACTGGACACTTTTTCAGCCAGCTGTAGTTGGACTTGGGATCTGGAGGGTAGGTTACATAACTATTTATCTGGAGGGACTAGCTTCACTTTATTCTGGTCAGGCAGAAAACGCATATAGAATCTAGTGTGAACAAAAATGTATCCTGCAGTGTTGGGAGCAGGCACATTCTAACACTAATGTTTGTGTTTGTTTGTAGTGGAGACGTGACAACACAGAAAAGAGTGCTAAGGAACCCTGGCATAATAGACACTGTGTACTAAAACACAGAGACATCACTGTGCCAAACTACTAATGACTGGTTTGGAGTATTCGGAGCCAGATATCAACAATGACCACACAGTATGGCCACATGAACAGTACAAGAGCCTACACAGTAAAACAGAACACATTTCAAAACTTAGCACCCTGTAAAACCTGCAGCAACAAACATGAGGGAAGGGAGGGCAGAGGAGCAGGGCTGTTTTAATCCACTTTTAATTACTTTGCAGTCATGCTTTTAAAAAAATCATCTAAAAACTTACCTGTGTAATTTTAGATGGAGTTATTCTTCATTTCCAGTTGGAGTTATTCTTCATTTCCCTTTTAAGCCCAGTGTGCAGTGCTGCTAATGCTGAATGGCTGTTTTGTTCTAACACTGTTGGAGGCTGCATTTCAGCAGAAAGAAAAGGAGCATGAACTCGTTTGTGGCCTTCTTCACTCAAAAGGCGCATATCACCCTAAACCGCTCTCAGGAAAGGTACTGTAACCCATCTGTGGCCACCTACTATTTCACCGTTATGTCACTTAGGGGCAACATACAATGACTGAAATTTGTGGAGACAGAACATAGACCCTTCTATTCCAGAAACCTTGGTGTCTACTACGTTCACTAAAGGCGAACCTTTTACCCCTGGGCACTATGTTGCCTACAACACAGCTGAGTATTTCAGCTCCCATACTGTGCAGGGCAGTAGTAGTAATGAGTTTCACTTACGGTACATAGAAGCTAATTAAAAGATGAAAGGTTCAGACTAATTACTACAGACTTTTTTCCTTTAAACAGTGTCAAGGAGTTACAAAGAGGCTTAGGCATTTGAGCAGACCTGAGTTTCTAGATTCTATCTAAAGGTTAAAGCATGGGACTGAGGCACAACTAATGGCCACGATGCTCAAGCTTTTGGTCGCATGGGACAGATAGTAGTCCAGGGCCTGTCTGCAGGCTGGATCGAGTCCTGTGCTGCCTCCACCCAGCTCTGGATGCCTGGATAGAGCCCCATGTGAGCACAAACCTGCCATCAAATTTTTGGACCCATGGGAAGTCCCATGGGCTGGATGATGAGGCACCAGAAACAAGATATTGCCCATGGGTCTGGGGACTGAGCACTGCTTAGTTTATGGGATCAATTTCTAGCTTCATTGGTGACTTACTATGTGACCATGGGCAAGAGGGCCATTACTGCAAGATCCTGAAGTCCTCCCATCTCTTGTCACAAAATGCACATATTTGTCCTACAGAGATGCTCTCTGGGGTTTAACTTGCGCATGTGAAACCCTTTGAGCAGATACAAGAATACTAAACAGTGACTCATTTTGCAGTCTCACTGGAATTCGCCTTCATGACAGCTTCGGTTTTTCAAAGTTGGTAGGAATCACCTCATGGCCAAGATGAACCCCCTCCCTCAGGCACCAAAAGAGCTCTCTCACTTCCCCATGGCTCATAAAGGCATTAAAAAGGTACCTTAGGCAGGTACCTGGGAAAGGCACTGTAACAACCAACAGCCTGGTCAGCCCATATAAAGAACAAGTCTATGCAAAATGACCACAGAAGCAGGACTGCTAAAAGGGGTGACGACAAAAGGCTCTGGGTTAAATATTCATCCCACTGCATTACAAAGAATTTGCCATCAACTTCAGCAGAGCCAGGAGTTCTGCACATGTTCCTTTTTTTGATGACCATTATTTTAATGGCTAAGAATACACATTAGCAAATGTCCATTTAGCAAGTTGCAGGAGCAGACCTGCCAGGCCAGCACTGAGTGCACAATATAACAACAGTCTGAAAGCAGACATTTGGGGCTCTGCACGTACAGCTAAGTAGCGTCATCTAACACTGGGTCCAACTGGGCCACAAGGAATCTCACTGGCACAGGGCTTCCCCACAGATTGCTGGCTATGGGCCACATTTGGGAAAGCTATTTCATTCAGATTACTATGCTAGTAATCCGAGAGTCCTGTTGTCATCAGGGTCTTGTCCTGCTCTCACTGATGTCAAGAGTTATGTCAACAACTCCTGTTGAAACAGGATTAGCCACTGGGCACTTTTCATATTCAGGATCACTTGTGTGGTCTGGACCTAGATCTGTAAAGCCAAGAATACAGTGAGACACTCTTCTGGCATTAAGAAAACTCCAGATAATTTTCTCTCAACCCTGGACTTGCAATTCAAACTCTGGGCCACTGACTTGGATTAGAAAAGGAATGTGAAATGGGAGAGGGCTGGAGCATAGCCATAAGGGAAGTGCCAGGAGGAACTGAACAGCAGAATGTGAAGTAGAATGTTTTAAAGAGAAGCAGCTTGGGTAGCCCTAGGTAGCAGCACCATGAAACACCAAAGATGTTGTGGCAGAAGGCCACCTCTGTTTCTCCCCAAAAACTCTGCCCTGTGATGATTTGGTTAAGATGGGCCCTACAGAGGGTACACACCCTACCCTATCTCTTTAGGTAACCTGAGTTGGATACATTCCTGAGGGAGCGGGGAAACCTGCTCCTTCTGCCTATCTGACTGGCATCACATACCTGGGTGAGGGGCTTGGGCTCCTTAGTGGGCTAGAGACTGCCAGCCTGCCCAGCAACCAGTGATGCATTTCAAATTGGTTGGCTGGCAGCCAACAGGTGCTGGCCTCCATTGGACCAGGTAAATAAGGTCATAAGGGCTATATAAGTTAAGGACTGCTCAGGAAGGGGGGCAGTAGCCATGATGAAAACTCAGAGAGAAGAGCTGGACCATCTGAAACTTGCTCTCTCTGGAAACTCATGATCAATGAACTGCCTGCCTCCAGAGGGAATCTCCACCTGCCTCTGGATGATACATGTAAGTAAGCAACCTGAGATCTAACTAGATATATATCTTGTAGTAACTCAGATACATGATCAAAGGCTACCCCAGCCACTCTGTTTGCTTTATGGGATTTCTCTGATACTTCTCAACGCTGTACCCTATTCCAACCCTACTCCTTGCAACCAATAACCTTCTCCTTTGTACCGAGTGTGGGAGACTTATTGGGAGTGGGTCTAGATTATGCCTTGGGGTCTCCTTGGTTCGGCTGACTAAGGAAGACCACTACTTGTGCTTCCAACTGAGGGAAGCATCCCATGTTCTTGAAGCGAGTCATGTATCCTTGAGGGCTACTAGATCTGTGTTTCCCAGGGGACAGTGCCCCAGGATCAAGCCCATCCCTGGGTGGTGGCAGCAATACCCCCAGACTAGCGGGTGTGTTCCAGGACAGGGGTCAGCTAGACACGAGGCACCCCCAGGGAGGTACTGGGAGCCTGGAAGATGGTCAGGTGCAGAGAGGTGGGTGGCTCAGAACAGGAGCACCCCCTATTGGCCCACCACAGATGGCATGTCTTTAACTTGAAAAAATCTCTTTGAAGGTATTTGCCATCCCATTTTTACAAGAAGTGAGCATCTTCAGAGAGGAATGTGAGTGACAGCAGGCAGTTTTGGAGGACAGCTGGCTGTAGATCTTAAAAATACTCTTAATGTGCACAGAAAGTGCCCTTCAGGGTGATGTTTATCATTATGCTCACTCATTGTGAGTAAGCATTATATCACCTGCATCAGGTTGTTCAATACAGGTCAGCAGCTAGTGCTGCATTTTGGTGCCCCCTTCAGGATCAGGCAGTCTTTGTCACTGGAAGAGCCCTGCCTGATGCAGTTATTTGGAAGAGCTTAATTTAGTATATAGATTTGGGATGAAGGAAGCATGCAAAGGCACTGGCCTGACATACAGGAGATTCAAAGCACTCAGGAGACAGAAATGCTTTAGACTTCTGGTGCTGGGAATTCTTTTCCCGAAGTCCCTTTTTCATGGGGGATAATGTGGTAGTTTTATGGCCTGAGCAGACTGAGGCTTTAGAACAGTTTTCAGATATTTTTATAGGTTTAAAAGTTTAATAGTTATAATCTCTCTCTCGCTCTCCCCATACACACACGAAAGAAGTTCGTTTTTAACTAGACATTTCTAGAGCAGTTTTTTGACAAAACGTGGCACAAACAAGATACAGGGCAACTGGCATTAAGTTCATATGACTGGCATTTGGCTGGGATGACCTGCATGATGCACACTCCCACACTTGTGTCCAATAAAATTTTCATACAATATTGCTCAGAACCACAGTGAGAAAATAAGACTGTTCTTGCCTTCTCCAGTCATGGACTAATGAACTAATAATTCCAAGTTACAAGTGATGGGGAGATATACAGAGCAGCAGGAAGTATCTGCTTTATTTTACTTACCTTATCTTGCATGAAGGGCTAAACTGGAACAGTTTATCTCTGAATGAAACAGAACTAAGTTACTACTGCTTAATTGCTTCTTACTGAGATGTTGGCATTGTAATCCTGATCAGGAGGCCCTTTACAGGCGTTCGAACATCTCCACTTTCTGTGGATAAGAGGTTAAGCTTGAGAAGTTCCCAAAATCCCTTGGAGTAACTCTTGATCGAAGCCTAAACCTTTCGTGATCATCTGTGGAATGTTGCTGAAAAAACAAAAGCACAAGTTAACCTTGTGCATAAACTGGCTAGAACAACAGGGAGAGGAAATGCAACCATGTTTCACATGGCCACTCTAGCACTTTTTTCTTGGGCAGAATATTCCTCCTCAGCCTGGAACAAAAGCGTGCACACAGAGATTGTTGATACACAGTTAAATGCACCTATCCAGATTACATCAGGAATGTTAAAAAGTACACCTTTGCCATGGCTACCAGTCCTAGTGAATGATGCACGTGTGAGGGAATACCATACGGCAGGGCGGACAATAATTTTGGGTAGAGGACTGCTTACTGAATTTTGGCAAGCTATGGAGGGCCGCATGACAGGCAGTCCAGGGCAGATAAATATTAATTTTCTAAATTTTTTAGGGGCCCTGCGGGCCGGATAGAATGGCCCGGAGGGCTGCATCCAGCCCCCAGGTTGTATTTTGCCCACCCCTGCCATAAGGCCATCAGTAACCCAAACCTCCCAATCAATAAAGACATCACTACACTACCACCGCATAGGCTCAAATCTAGAAAAACCTTATGAAAATACACCAGGCAGCTCTATGATGATAACAAAAGCATCAAAAAACAATGGAGGGAAGCCAGGGTAAATACCAATGTGTAGCAGAAATACATTGTTAGTGACCCTAGAATCCACTCAGCCAGGATTTAACCTACCAAGAAAGATTTGGTCTTCCCTGAATTGAATCCAGACACTTCATGGAAAATGTGGACACCTACTCCATAAATGGAGAATCAAAGAGAGTCTGGATTGCAATTATGGTGCAATTTTTCAGACAGTGCAACACATGATGAATGATTGTCCAATTAGGTCATTAAATGGTGATCTAAAATCAGTTCATGCAGCTACCCCTGAAGCAGTCAAATGGCTACCAAAATTAGATATTAACCTATGAATGTTGTAATCTCAAAATGTCATATGAAAGAGAGAGAGACTGAGATATGAGATGACATACAAAGTTTTCAGAGTAGCAGTGGCCCAGCTGCCCCTCCTCCCCCCCTTCCTTTTTACTCAGTATAAATTGTTCATCTGTCCATGCCTCTTCCCCCTGCTCAAACCTGTCAGGCATAAATATGACATAGAACAGAAAGGGCCATAAAGGATGCAAGATTTGAAAGAAAGAGATTGGGAGAGAGAAATGTGGTTTAAAGAGGCTCAGTAGTTAGCCCGAGGATATCAGTAGGGGTTGTCTCATAGCCCCACTGGAATTTTGGAGGCAGATATGCCCTGAGCACAGATTTAAGGAGGGTCCTGACATCTACAAAAGGAGAATTCTGAGAAACTTCAAAGTATATCTGAGTCAGGGATCCTCATGCAAGGATATATACATGCAATATACTTCCTCGTCAATTAGCAAGGGGGTTGGGGTGGGCACTCTGAGGTGCTCTGGGTTAGAGTAAAAGGCAGTCCAGGGGATAGAGACTTAATGGTGGGAGTCTACTACAGACCTCCCAAACAGGGAGAAGAGCTCGACCAGGAATTCTTAGGTCAGCTCACAGAGGCAGTGAGGGCTAAGGATGTGGTCATCATGGGGGAACTGAACTTCCCAGACAT